>NC_066870.1:34666992-34866992 GCF_022985175.1 Labeo rohita
ATATGCACTTGTCCTCGTAAAGTAGTTTTCAGATTGAAATGGTTGAGCCCTGATTTATTACTATACTTGTTTATGTTTTATTACCTAGCATTAGATTACAGAAAACTGGTTAATGCTGACCTATGCAATCAATCTTTTTTTCATTTTCACAGTAGTTTAATACCTTTTTGATTCGTGAGATGAAATCTACATAATATTTAATGTGTGTCTCTTCAGATACAGAGAGTCAGTCTGATAACTCGGCGCAGGAACCAGCTGAAAAGACTCACCTCGCCAAAGGCGTTGGCGGGAAAGCGGTCGCCATGGTGAATCCATTAGTCGCTGAGCCCCAGAACGTTCCACAGCCGCCTTCAGTAATGGAGCTGGAGCTGACCGCGTGCCTCCCCTACGCCCTGCAGTATAACACCACCACCCAGAGGGACGCTGGGCAGGGCAAGATAACCATCACCATCCCGCTGCCCCAAGACCCGGGAGCATCGTCGGCCAGCGCTCATCCACAGCAGCAGCCTCCGCTGGGGGCGTTCAGCGTCCTCACGCCTGGCCAATGTCCTCTGCAGCCCGCCAACACCACCGTGGCCAACAATCCCGTCAAAACAAATGCCAAGGCCTCCATTGCTGCCAATGCCCCTTCCAGCTCAAGTTCCTGCAGTAGCCAAGTACCAGGACCTTGCCCCACAACTGTACCCACGCACACCCCAGGACCGGGGCCCTTGCCGGCCCCCGCGGTCACACACAGCACTGCTCAGAGCGATTCCTTGTCCTACATCAACAGCTCCAGCCTGCCAGTCACACCACAGGCCAGCGGGACGCAGCAGCAGGGGGGCTGCAACACCTGCGGCTGCCGTGGAACCTGCGGGGTCAACGGCGCCCACCAGGCACCCAGCTACTTCCTGCCGCCTCAACCTGCCCGTCAGATGTTCGGGCCGCCGCCCCCATTCTTCCATCTCTCTCCGTCTCTATGCAACAGCTTCCCTGCCCAGGGTCACCAGAATAACGGGACGCCGCTGCCCTTCTACGCTCACACCGGTCCTCCTGCGGCGTTCCTGCACGCTCACGCGGATCACATGCTGGCGTCGCAAGCGGCATACAACGTGCCTCAGATGCCTGCCTTCCGTCGCTTTTACCCACCTGTCTTTCCGCCGGTTGGAATGATGTCTAGCGGAACCAACATGAAGAAGACCAACAATGTGTCCTGCTATAACTGCGGCATGAGCGGACATTACGCTCAAGACTGCAAGCAGCCATCCATCGATGCTGGGTTGACAGGTATGAAGATGCCAGGATCTCTCTACAAGTATACTACCAGTCAAAAGTTTTTTCCTGCATTTATTTGATCCAAAGTGCAGCAAAATACAATACAATTTTGAAATATTTGTAATATTTAAAATAGCTTTTCTATTTGAATATATTTTAAATGTTTTTTATTCCCGTGATTTCAAAGCTAATTTTTTTTAGCATCATTACTCCAATCACATGATCGTTTAGAAAACATTATTATCTAATATTCTGATTTGCTGCTCAAAAAACATTTATTATTGTTGAAAACAGCAGAGTAGATTTTTTTTTTTAAATGATAAATGTCTTTATCATCACTTTTGATCAATTTAAAGCGTCCTTGCTAAATAAAAGTGTTAATTTTTAGCGTTTCTTTTCCAAAAAAAAACCATTATACTGACTCCAAGCTTTTGAATGGTATAGTATGTTGCAAAAGCGTTTTATTTCAGATAAATGTTGATCTTTGAATCTTTCTATTCAAAGAATCCTGAACTGTTTCTTGAACAGTAAATCAGCATATTACAATGAGAAGGATCATGTGACACTGAACACTGGAGTAATGATGCTGAAAATTTAGCTTTAATCACAGTAATAAATTACATTTAAAAATATATTCAAATAGAACAGTTATTTTAAATATTAAAAATTATTTAAAAATGTTACTGTTTTTGCTGTACTTTGTATCAAATAATGCAGGTTTGGTGAGCAGAAGAGACTTTTAAAAAATATTAAAAATCTTACTGGTCAAATACTTTTGACTGTTAGTGTATGCAAACACAGATGTGAATTATTTCAGATGTGAAAAAAACTTTTTTTTTTTTTTTTTAATTTGTAGTGAAAAAAAATCTGTCCATCTCTCTGTAAAACTATTTGTTCATCTCTCTGTATATGTATAGATACACAGTAGTAGCAGTAATGGAAAAAATGTGGAAAAATATTCCTTTTTTTCTATTTTATTGTACTTTTAACTTGTTTTTTTTTATTAAAGAGATCGTTTTGCAGGAGCAATATTAAAAGGAGTACTTTAAAAAAAAAAAAAAAAAACCTCTAGTATATAACTCTATACTAGTATTTACTCACCTTATGTCACTTTTTTTTTCATCCGTTAAACAAGATTGAGGGATGAGAGGACGATGATTGTAACGGTGGTTAAACCTTTAAAAATCACATTAAAAAACCCAAACAGTAGTCTATATATATATTTGTGTGCGTTTTCCAACTTTTGTGAAGTAATGCGATTTATTTAAGAGGAAAACCAGACCGAAATTCAAGTCATTTTCACTCACATTTATTTACATTCCTTCTCCATTTGAGTTTTGGCGCGCACGGGAGACCGTTTGTTTGTGTGCGCGCTTGCAACCAAACTCATTGATTTTTGCTTCAATGGTAAGATATTGAATGGTAGATTTGAATGTAGAAAGTGAACGAGATTTCACGCTTTGTAATGAAATGAACCAGTTTTATCCACCTTATTCTTCAACGTGGAAGTAAGCCTATGGGTGAGACTTCCGGTTCTATAGAGGCGCTATAGAGTAATAACAATAACAACGTGCAGTAAACGGTAAAACGGTTTGCACTACAAATTAAGGTAATACATTAAAAATAATATGACAAGACACACCAATGTGCAATATCAAGGAGCAAAACAAGTTATTTTGTACAGTTAAAAATAGCTGGATGCAGATAAGACTGGAAGTCACACCCATAACGAGGTGTATGCTCCGTTTTATATGCTTACGTTTTTTGTATTGCTGTAGCAGAAACAAACCTCAAGGGGGCGATAGAGTTATATACATAGATATGTGCTGTAAACCAGCTTTGAACTTGAATAGCTTGAAGCATTTGTGCCAGAGCCTTGTTCTTTAGCCCTATACTCACATAGACCTTTCTGTATGTCAGGTGGTTTCCGGCTGAAGTACATTGCCCCAAACTCCTCAGAAGCACTAGATAAAACCGATTGACCGCAAGCAGGGGACCAAAGCCCAGCCAGCCAGCGATTCCAGAGACCCTTGAGATAGAGTTCCGTTCTGCTTGTATAAGCATCCTTGTCTGGAGAGCAAAAAAAAGAGCCAGTGACAAGTTGCTTAAACTTAATGGGTTCTCTTAGAAATTAAATTATCTTAATGTTATAGTTCAGATAGGATGGTTGGCAAGAGGATTTTTGTTTTAGGTTCAGAATAGTTTATTGTTGTCAGAAGGATTTTTATAGGAGCTGATGTTCTCATTCGCAGCGTCTGGCGAAGTTAATGAGAAAATTAAACTTGAGTCCTTTAGTGCAGTATTTTTTTTGTTTTCTGACACGGGTGAATCTTTATAGGCTTTTATACACGCTACAAGAAAAACAAATACGGCGAGTACTGAGAAAAAAAAAAAAAGGAATATTTTGAAAGTTCATTTTGTTATTAAAGATATGCTTGTTCTCTTGCTGATAGCGGTTTATAATGATGCTCTTGGCGACATTACGCGCCGCTGGTTTGCCCAGTTCTCATTCTGAACGCGATGCACTACAACTGTTGTTCTCTGAAAAATGTGAGTCAGGTGTTTGAAATGCACTGAAAACGCCAGATCTGCAGTACTGCCTCTCATTTACACGCTCTGACCACTAGAGAGCAGCTTCACATAGGAGACTCTGTGCTTTAAGTGTTTAGAGTCAGACAAAATCCTTCATCACCTAAGCCTAAAGCACTGTTAGAGGAAATGCAAATGTAATACTCTCTAACCAAGAGTTTCGTTAACATAGGACAACTTTGAGCATTATATCTTGCTTGTGTGTTAAATATTTTCTTGCATATTGTCAAAGAACCAGACGGCGAACGTTTGTGCCTATTGCCATGCAAGCAGCTGGAAGTGTATTGAAAATAATTTCAAATGTCTTAACTCTTTGTGTTAAAGTACATATTTAAAAGTTGTATTTCTGATTGCGATTTTTGCCAAAGCAGCCCTTTTTTTTCCCTTTTCTTTTTTTTAAATAAATATATATAAGGAGATTTGGCATGTTTGTATTAAGAAAATACATTTTATTTTGATATTTTCAAGAGATTTTTGATGAAGGGCTCAAGGCCTTTCATGTTTGTCCAGGTGTTTTTAGCACATTTACGGTTAGTAACATGCGGTGGACTAGACGAGTTGCTTTCCACAACAGTGTGTTGCAGGTTTTTAAATGTGCTTTCCTTCGGTTTGGTAAATCGTTACTAATCTGTAAATAGACTCTAAAGGGAGTTAACTACTCGGTTGAAACCTGTCGACTGTATTCATTACACTTTTTATAGATTTATGAAGCTGTACTGTATGAACGAGGTTTGATATCTGCCTCTGAGTTTATGTTTACTGTATTTCATATGTAAATGTTGATTAATCTGTACTGAGAGGTCAAATTAATCTGATCACATTTGCTTTTTTCTGGCAAATTGATCATTTCTGTCAAGATATTAGCAATAAATCTAAAAACCCATTTTGTTGTGTTGCTTTTGATTTCATTTGAGTCAACGGTACCCATCGACAGGCAATGGAAGTCAATGGCTACCATCAACTGTGTGGTTCCCAACATTCTTCAAAGTATCATCTTTTTGATTCAACAAAAGAAAGAAACTCATACAGGTTTTAAACAACCTGAAAGTGAGTAAATGATGACGAATTTTCATTTTTGGGTGAACTATCCCTTTAAAATACAACAAAAAAAAAAGACGTTTGTATTTTGATCTAACTGGATGCTACGGTCTAAAGGTCATGTGACAGCAAAGTAGCTGTTTGAAACGTTGCATAATGTTTCAAATATTCATTCTTAAAATGAAACACTACACAATATGCTAATACTACAACCTAAGCACAGCCATTCAAAACACTGCATTGTGTAATCAACAAAAAATGCATTAATTGCTTTAAAATTGCATTAATTACATGTCATCCTTTGGTCAGCGCTGCTTGTGTGCTGAAGTAAGCTAAAGTAGAAGTCGTTTCTCTCACCCATTAGAATCCCTCATAGCTCCTCCCCTCATTTTATATATATACACATGAGCTCAGCCAATGAGACGAGAGAGATGATTACATATTTAAATAGGCAATCTGCCTGTGATTCCTAAGCTGGCAGATTCAGGGCGTGTGTGTGTGTATAAACGGAGATGGCCTGTAGTTCATTCCAACATTGTAAATCATTTAGATCACTTAGTGTTACCCAGATTTTATTGAAATGAAAACTAATGTGTTGGAGTCCCGTGGTTCGTTACAGTTCCTGACAGCGTCCAGCAGGACGCTTTTGTGTCGCACTGTGGTGAAACAGAAAGAAATTAAACAGTGACTGTACATTATTAATGAGAATCAACGACACAAAAGTAGCTTAATGCAACCTTATGATGTTAAACGGATAGTTCACCCAAAAATAAAAGTTCTGTCAATTGCACTATACACTGTCAGTCAAAAGTACACAGTCAGTACAACTTTTGTTTTGTTTAAAGAAGTCTCTTCTGCTCACCAAGCCTGCATTTATTTGATCCAAAGTACAGCAAAAACAGTACAATTTTCAAATATTTTTACTATTTAAAATGACTTTTCTATTTGAATATCTTTTAGAAATGTTATTTATTCCTGTGATCAAAGCTACATTTTCAGCATCATTACTCCAGTGTCACATGATCTTTTAGAAATCATTCTGATATGCTAATTTGCTGTTCAAGAAATATTTTTATTATTATCAATATTTAACAGTTGAGTACATTTTTTAGGATTCTTTGATGAATAGAAAGATCAGCATTAATCTGAAATAAAAAGCTTTTGTAACATTATACACTATACCACTTTAAAGCTTGTAATATTTTTTAAAAGAAATTAGAGGAATGAATGCTTTCATTTAGCAAGGATGCTTTAAATTGATCATAAAGACATTTCTAATGCTATAAAAGACTGACTTGAAAAAAATCCACTCAGCAGTTTTCAACATAAAAGTAATAATGAATGTTTTTTGAGCAGCAAATTTAGACTATTAGAATGGTTTCTGAAAGATCATGTGACTGGGGTAATGATGCTAAAAATTAAGCAGTGAAATCACAGGAATAAATGACATTTTTGACATTTTAAATATACTGAAATAGAAATCAGTTATGTTAAATAGTAAAATTATTTCAAAATGGTACTGTTTTTATTTTTGGATCAAATAAATGCAGGCTTGGTGAGCAGAAGAAACTTCCTTAAAAACAACATTAAAAATTTTGCTGTTCAAAAGCTTTTGACTAGTTCATGAGTGCAAAATATCTATTTGTTCTACACAAAACCTCATGGGTTTGGAACAGCGTAAGTGTGAGTGATGACTTGTTTTTGGGTGAACTATATTGCTTTAATTCATCCTTTAATCATTTTAATAAGGGCAGGCTAGGAAAATAATGGAAATGTTTCTGTACATCAAGTCATCATATATCACCAAAGCGTCTGCAGTCTCAACACGAGCTGCTGCCATTCGAGTGCGCATCATCATCAAACCCAGATGTTTACACTGATATGGCAGAAAATGTATTTCCAAAGTGCATTAATGGAGTCGATACTCCGTTCTGTGGCCTGTTAGTGGCTTAGTAAAGGCTCTAGGGGTCAAAGGTCAGATTATTTCAGCAGTTTGGGTACAGCCATAGAGGTCATGGCGGTCATGGTGATGGATGGCACCGTGATGTCTCTGAAGACGGGCTGAGAGACAGAGGAGGAGGATGGCTTGTTCTGGTTTAGAGTCTCTATGATCGTCTGTCTCATTTCTCGACTGGCATCTCCACGAACAGCTAACAGGGCCACAATGTGCTCCTCTCTAATGATAGAAAAAGACAGAAAGGTGGTTTTGAGTGTCCAAATGTAAACTTTTTTTTTAATAATGTTTTCAATGTAATGAAATCTGACCTGATGTCAGGATATTTGGACACCAGGGTGGACACCTCTAGATAGAGCAGCGCAGGATCGGTCAGTTTGAAGACCTCGGCGATGGCAGCAATGGAGTCACACAGCCGGTCTGTGTCCTCTCCCTGCACATACAAACATGCTTTATAAAGAGCTCTTCAAATACTGATGATGTTACATGTTGCTGTGATGCAATAAAAAACTAAAACACTTGGTCTCATGTATTACAACAGCATGTTCTAGGCATCATTAGAGCATTTGGTGTTGTGGGACTCACAGAAGAAAGTTTCCTAAAGAGGAATTTGAACTGCTCGGCTTCTTTCATCATCCGGTCGGCTCCCTCCTTCCTCTCGTCGGCGTTCTTAAACGAGATGCGCTTCTGCATGATGGCCTTTAGATACTCCACCACCACCCGCCGATGAGCCTCACTTGTCATTTCCTGTTTAACACACACATTGGAAAACACCAATCATGTATTAGGTTCATTATTTGAACTATAGGAAATCAATGCATGCATAAAATACATTTAAAAATGTTAGTTTTTTTTTAAAGAAATTAATGCATTTTTAAAAGCAAAGACATTAAAATGATGAAAATTGACAGTAAAAATTCAACTTTGCACCAAAGAAATAAATTATATTTAAAAAAAAAAAAAAAAAAAATATATATATATATATATATATATAAAAAAAAAAACATTTGTATTAAATTGTAATAATATTTTACAAAATATTTTTCACAATGATAGCATATACAGTTGAGGTCAAACGTTTACATACACCTTCCAGATACTGCAAAATGTTAATTATTTTACCAAAATAAGAAGAGTTATAAAAAAAAATGCATGTTATGTTCTATTTAGTACTGACCTGAATAAGATGCTTGCATATAGTCCACAAGAATAGCTGAATTTATAAAAATACCATGTTCTTACCAGAATGATCCACAGCTGTTTTTTGTTTTTTTTTGTTTTGTTTAGTGATAGTTGTTCCCCTGTTTGTCCTGAACAGTTAAACTGCTGCTGTTCTTCAGAAAAATCCTTCAGGTCCCACAAATTCTTTGGTTTTTCAGCATTTTCGTGTATTTGAACCCTTTCCAACAACGACTGTATGATTTTGAGATCCAACTTATTTTTTAACTTATTATTCAACTTATTTTGTCTTCTGGAAAACATGTAAGTATCTTCTGTAGTTTTTCAAGGGCAGTGCTAAATAAAACAAATATAATATTTTGCTAAAAAATATGAAAAAAATGTACACATCTTCCTTCTGAAGCATCAGTGAGAGTTTGAACCTTCTGTAATAGTTGCATTTGAGTCCCTCAGTTGTCCTCAGTGTGAAAAGATGGATCTCAAAATCATACCGTCATTTTTGGAAAGGGTTCAAATACACAAAAAAAGCTGGAAAATCTGAATTTGTGGGACCTGAAGGATTTTACTGAAGAACAGCGGGCAGTTTAACTGTTCAAGACAAACAAGGGACTCATGAACAACTTTCACTAAACAAAAAGCTCATCCAGCTGTGGATCATTCAGGTAACAACACAGTATTAAGAATCAAGTGTATGTAAACTTTGGAACCGTTTTTTTTTTTAAATAAATGTAACTATTATTTTCCCTTGTCGTCTAAATGTAAATGAATATGTGAAATATCTTATTCAGGTCAGTACTAAATAAAAAATAAAATGCATTCTGTATGATCCCTCTTATTTTGGTAAAATAATTAACATTTTACAGATTCTGCAAGGTGTATGTCAACTTTTGATGTCAACTTTATATCAGTACAAGACTACAGAACAGTCCTCTGGTCTTTTCATAAAAAAGTGCTAAGTCAGCATTATAACAAATAAGACTTGTCTACTATAAGATGACACATTTTCTGAAATGTTTCGGTGTGCAAACCTGATTATAAGGCTTTTTAATTTTGGCAAAGTCATTGAAGTAGTCTTCCACGGTCACACAGATGGTGTCTACAGCATGAGAGCCCGTCAACCACTTCCGGGTCAGCAGCTCACTAAGATGATGCTGTGAAGAGACCAAGAAACAGTCAAAATCTGACATTTATCCCAGTCACTAAAGCCCAACAGCCGACACTACTATAACTTGAGCACATTCACCTCCAAATCCAGAAAGACTTCATCTAACAGGAACTGGCAGCCCTCTCTGGCCACATCATTCAGAAGCTTGTCTATGGCGGCGTCGTTCTGAGTGGGTTCAGTCGACTGAGAGTACTTTCTTTTTAGGCTATTTATAGATTCTCTGAAAACAAACATTTTGAAGTGAATTAAAACATCAGTTTGGATCATTAGCAGTGTATTATTGATGGTAAAAAAAAATAAATAATAATGCATTGCTTTACTGTAAAGTAACCATCAGGTTATCTGCAGTTTTTAAAATTATATTTAAAGGAGTTCACTTCGAGAACAAAAATTTTTACAAATAATTTACTAACCCCCTTGTCATCCAAGATGTTTGTGTCTTTCTTCCTTCAGTTGATAAGAAATTATGTTTCTTGAGGAAAAAATTCAGGAATTACCTCCATATAGTGGACTTCAATGGTGCTCCCAAGTTTGAACTTGCTAAATGCAGTTTAAATGCAGCTTCAAATGGCTCAAAATGATCCCAGCGAGGAAAAAGGGTCTTATCTAGCAAAACGATCAGTCATTTTCAAAACAAATTGACAATTTACATACTTTTTAACCTCAAACGCTCATCTTGTCTAAGTCTGCGTGAACTCTGTTTTTTTCTGGTTCAGTACGGTCAATACAAGTAGACAGTGGTTCTCAAACTTTTTATACTAGGTACCACCTCAGGAAATATTTGGCTTTTCAGTACCACCATAATGACCGACATTAAAATACAGTCGCGTAGTAGGCCTAACTATTCAGCTACAGCTCTGCACAGCTCAAAAGTTCCCAATAAAAATATTCATTGTTGTCAGCAATTTTAACACTGTAAATATGCACAGTGCTTACAAACAGGTAAATAAAAAACTTACATAATGATTCAATTAAAATGTGTTGTACCTAAAATAAAAACTATACTGTACTTAAATGTAAAAAAACCAAAACAAACATATAAACAACAACAAAAAAACTTTACTCAAAGATTTAATGAAACTGTATTGTGTTTTAACATTAATTTATATTTAATTTAGTGATTCCTCTAGTGGTACTTGAGTTAGGGTACATCAAAAAACTCCCATCTCGTTTTCTGCAGAAGTACCGACCCAGTGTAATTGCAAGATGTATTTAAACTGCATTTTGGAAGTTCAAACGTGAGGGCACCATTGAAGTCCACTATATGGAGAACATTCCTAAAATGTTTTCCTCAAGAAACATAATTTCTTATCAAAAGAAAGACACGTCAGATGACAAGTGGGTGAGTAAATTATCTGTACATTTCTCTGAGATGTGAACTTCTCCTTTAAGACTGCTTAAAAAAACATTTTTTAAGTTTTCAAAAAATAAGATGTCTTAAAATGATAATTAAAGGCACAGTTCAAGCAAAAAATATAAAAACTGTCACCATTTACTCATGTCATTCCAAACCTGTATGACTTTCTTTTAAAGAAGAGTTTCAGCTCCTATTGACTTTCATAGTATTTTTTGGGATGTGAAACTGTTTGGGTAAAAACATTCTTCAAAACATCTTCTTTTGCGCACCATCGAAAAGAAGAAAGTCATACAGGTTTGGACGAAACATCAAACCGAATTTAAGGCTTCTTGGGGATCCACAGGGACCCTGAATGCTGCAATACTGTAATGCACTATTTAAACAGCATTTAATAATTCATTAAAATGCACTCACTTGAATGTTTGACAGTTGTTGATGATGGCGATCATGTACTGAACGTAGCATTGTGGGAGCTGACGATCTCTCAGGTGTTCCTCCTTATAGGCAATCGCCTCCTCTCTGTACCTGCAATTACATGTACGACCAATGAAAATTTGCATTCTTTACTAATATTAACAACATATTTTTAATTATCAGTGGAAAAAAAGAATACAGTACCTTACTAGGAACGAGTTCATCTGCTTCAGACAGACTTTTAACACCTGCTCTTTAAAAGTCTCGTTGATCTGAGCAGCCACCTGGAGATTCTGCTCAAACATCTGAGGAGGAAATAAAGGAAGATCTCATGTCAAACTTCATGTGAGTGGGTGTATTAAAGCATGAGGTCAGATAGAAGTTGTTGTACCTGGAAGACAATAGCAGGTAAGGTGGTTTGGTAGTAGCCGTCTTGGTCGGCTTCAGGCTCTGTCTCCTTCTGCCAGTCTTTCTTATCTGTTTCCAGAGCTTTGCGCAGCCAGCCTGTGATGTTTGACTGGAGAGAATTGGAAGAAAACAAAGAAGCTGCTGAATGCTGCACAGCATTTCAAACGGCTGCATAATTTTAATGTTTTATCCAGTGCCACAGGGACTCACAGTGAAGGTTTTGAGGTATTTGCCCAGCAAATCATCCACCACAGGTTGGGGCAACAGCGGTTCCATCTGCTTGACGTCACACTCGGGCTGTAGATCAGGATGACCCATCATCTCCCCACTGCCAGAGACAGAACCAGACATCACACCCATACTAACGCACATGAATTACACCAGTTTCTGCTCTTCGTCAATGTCAGAGAAATTCCTTGACTCAGTGTTTGAGTTTTAACAATTAATGTATTATGGTACGACAGAACTAAATGTTTATGTGAACCTGTATGGGCTGATGCTCACATCATATACTGCTCACATGTGGCAACAAAAGTGTTCACAAAATTGCTCAATAATGCACAGAATATCTTACTAAATTATTATTTTATTATGTAATATTTCATATTAAAATAATTGTATATAATTTATGTATTTTTTAAAAATAGTCTTAGTGGGTTTAAAAATTTAAAAATAATTTTAATAATTTATTTAATATTAATAAAATATTTGAAATGGAAAAAAAGATTTTGCAAAGATTTCGGAACTGAAACTATGTGAAAATATTTAACTGTCATACGAATAATGTCACAATTAAGGTACTAAACTAGCTTTATTTAAGTTATTTTCTTATTTTGTCCTGATTTGGGAAATATGACCAGGATATAATTCATATGGATGCAAGTTTTGTTACTGTTAACTATTAACTAATATAAACAGTTAATCATATTAGTATAATTAATAATAATATTATTAACATTTTAATAAAATATAATAATTATTAAAACTAATTTTTTTTTATTAATTACAATAAAGCTGAAATAAAACACAAATATTACACGAAACATCAAAAACATGGAAATGTTGGCTTTGTTGAGTTGAAGTACTAAAATGACTAAAACTAAAATGAAAACTGCAAATATAAAAAATGATTCAAACTATTAATAAATATAACAGTATATAAATAATACTAAAATAGCCGATATATACAAAAAAAAAAAAAAGAGAGAGAAATGCAGTTCATAGTGCATCCTAGCATATCCTACTACAGTCCTTCGGCATGTGAAACAGCAACAAAAAGCAGATCTGAAGATCTGCAGGCTGCTCTTGTCTCTCTCTCCTGCACTGTTTAGCTCTACTACACATAAGTGCATTAATCTTCCTGCTCAGTGTTGTGAGTGCACGCGATGTGATGGTCTGTGGTGAGCCCATCAGTCAGATTAAGCACACAAAGCTGTGCTGCTGCTCTCTGCTCTGCTTTAAATATTGAGCAAATTGCTCACTGCTGCGCATTTGACAGACTGATCTGCCACTGAAGAATGCGATGCTGAGTTAGGGTAGTAAAGGCAGCATCACAAATAGTAGCTTTCCCTTCAAGCAAATGTTTGTTACATTCAAATTTACTAAGTTTTTTATTTAAAATAAATTCATAAACATTTTGGAATATGATAACTAACTCTATCTATTCTAATTTTATTTTATCTATTTGTTTTCTTTATTTAAAAAAACACTTGCACTCTCTATTAGTTAAGATGGTGAGTAATTAATGGCAGAATTTTCATTTTTGGGTGAACTGTCCCTTTAAGCTAAACACAGTCCACTTGTGTCTTACCTTTTATATGTGTTGAGGACCCATGTAAGAAGAGACACAATCTCATTGGCTTCCAGATCTTCAGCTGCGAGCTCCTGCACGCGTGCCGACACCGATTTATGATAGAGGTCTAAGAACACCTGGAAGGTGTTGTAGTGTGGAGGGAAGCACTGCACCATCAGGTTCTTCACCACGATCAGGTCGTCCAGTACGTACTTCCTAGTGATCTCCAGCAACCTCACCAGCCACATTTTGTCAGACTCACGTGTTTCTGACTGCGTGCTCTCGATGCGAGCGCTCACCGTGTCCTCTAGGACTTTGTTCATTCGATTTTTCCAACATTTGGGCCTCCCAGGTGGGATGAACCCGGTCTGCTTCTTACGGTCCAGCATCCTGCGGTCGATCTTCTCTTCGCGCTCGATGATTCGAACCACAGACACCAGCATGGTGGGGTCGCGGCGGACAGTGACCATGGCGCGGTGGAGGACCATCCAGAGCTGTTTGGAGAGCTCCTCCGACAGGCCCTGCACCTGGCCGAAGTAGCTACGAATTAGGTTCATGTCATGGTCGTTCTTGCTGTCCATGCGGTACTGCTCGTACATGAGGTCGTCGCGGGAGCACTCTAGATCCATTAGCTTGCGGTGAGCTTGAAGGAGCTCGCCCTGTTCGATCAGATCGTGGGTCTCTCGTACGATCTCGGGCACTGTAGAGGAGGGAGCAAAATGCCGGTGCAGTGTCAGCAAATGCAATCAATATAAGCTGGCAGTTTAGCTCATATATATTGTTTTTGCCATGGGATTGTGGTAACTAGGAATTCACAAGCTCCAGTGTGGATCCAGAACACTTAAGAAGAGAAGATGCCAACCCCACAGAGGACTTCAGATGATGCCAACCCTGAAAACATACAGCACTACCGAATTCTGCTACTAATTTATAGTGTTCTTTGTCTGTTTGATTACGTCATTAATTGATCTTTACCACACATCTCTACCATATGTACATCAAGCTACTACTACATATATTGTAAAAATGTCAATTTGGTGTAAAGCTGCTTTGCAACGATATGTATCGTGAAAAGCGCTACACAAATAAATTTGAATTGAATTGAAATTGAAATATATACCGTATTTTTGGGAAAAACAAGTTGTAAATGTCCTAAAACTAGGTGGTAAAAATAAATGGTAAAAATAAAATAATAAAATAAAATAAAATAAATGTAAAATGAACTAAAAAATAGGTAATAAAGCTAATATATATTTTATAAAATTAATTAACTAACAAAATGAATAAAGACATAATTAAGTAGTACAAAAAACAATACTGTTTGGAAAAGTAACCTGTAAATGTCCTTAAAATAGGTAACAAATGGTGAAATAAATAAATAAACAAATAACTGAAAAATTGCTAATAAACAAATACAATTAAAAAAGTTTTAATTGTTTACATTAAAAAAGTCGTAAAAAAAAAGACTGAAATACTATTTGGGAAAAACAACAATGTTCAATCAATCAATGTTCAATCAATGTTCAAAATAAATAAACAAACAATAAAATAAAAGCAAAAACTAAAAAAATTATCTTACTAAGTACATACATAGAAAAAAAGCATTGCAAAAAAAATGCTTTTAGAGAAAAAAAACTTGTAAAGGTGATCAACAGAAAAAACTGCAACCACCTTGGAAAAAAAGTAATATCATAATATGATTATTGCCATTTTTATTAGTAAAATAAAAAATACAGTGAATGAATTGTGTACTTTTGAGTTTTCTTTACCTCAAAAAACATCCGGCCTTACCTGAGAAAATGTTTTTGAGGTTCTCGACAGCTGAAGCCAGCTGACTGTGCTGAACCACAGCATCTTTCACATCCTTCAGATTCTCAATGGTGTTGATGCTCTGCCTCCAGTCTTTGCTGACGTCTGCCAGCGAGTTCTGGATGTCTTTCACATCACACAGAGCGTTATGGAGCTGCGTGAGGCCTGTTCGTACCCCATCCAACTGAGACTGAATAGCAGCCTGAAAAGGAATAAAACATTTTGTTTTACATGAACTGGTAAAAGCATTCCCGAAACCAACAGACGGATAAATACTAATAAAATCACCTTTAATCTGGCTTCCACAGATGCTTTCTTGCGTGCCTCTCTCCGTCTGTACTGCTCCACTTTGTCCAGCTGGTCAGAGCGCTGCAGCATCCCAGCAACCCTCTGCACCGCCGTGGCAACGGCCTCTCTGTTCGTCTCTTCCATAGTAACTAATCCCAAACGACAGGGTTTAAGGTACTGAAATGACAAAAACAGCAAGGGTTAAAAGTGCTAAAATTTTAAAAACATGCTTTTAGTAATTTTGTTGTGCTTTTATTAGTTTCTGCTTTCTAAAAAACATGTCTGTGTAGTTTTTAATATACATGTTATTTAAATGGCTTACATTCATCAAGCTAAATAATTTATATATATATATATATATATATATATATATATATATATATAATTTCATTTCTGTTGACATTTATTTTATTTCAAGTAAGGAAAACGTTTTTTATGGTTTTGATTTTAGCTCCTAATGCACTTAAGTGAAACAAACAGCAGACGTTAAACCTTAACAATATTACATGAACAGCAATGGTTAAAGGTACTAGGGTATATTTTAATATTCGGTGTGTTTTGGTTATTGATATACATTTATATATCTGTGCAGTTGTTTATGTTTGCAGCTGGGTAAACATGCAGTAAACAAGCTAACAAACAAAAAAAGATACTTACGTACATCTGCTCGAAATAGGAATGGTTTAGGAAAAAGGCCAAACAAAACTGTAATCTGTTTTATTTATTGTAATAATCGCATATATCGTGCTGATTTTCTGTGCTGAAAGGCCCACAGTGACAGATGCTACCTGGCTAACTACATTAGCATTCAGAGCTCTGCGCTTTTTCAAATTTATATCGTTAAAATGTCGAGGTCATGAAAAGGTACTCACCCGGGCGTGGTGTTTGTTTTACGAACTGTCGATTGTTATAAGTTGTTCATTGATATTTTATTTTAATGTTTGTTTATTCTCTTCATTTACTGTCATAACAGCTGCGTCTTCCTGGTGTCGCCCAACACTCAGTCAGATGACGGCAGCGCCTGCGCCGAAAGCATCAACCGTGCGCAGGCTTTACGCAGAAAACAAAAAATTCTATATATATATATATATTTAATTTATATAAAAATGTATAATAAAAATTATATTTCTTTATATATATAAATATAATATCTTATAAAGAAAAATAAGTTATATATAATATTAGATTAACATTAGATCTGAATATATAGACACACACACATATATATACATAATATATACGCATATATATACGTATATACACACACACACACACACACATATATATATATACATATATAAATGTTTTAATTAATGGTATTTTTGTAGCAATAGCCATTCATATCTATATTCATATCTAATATTAATCTAATATTATACTAACATTATATATAACTTATATTTCTTTATATTAATATTAAATCTAAATTATATATTTTTTATTTCATAATATTAATAAATCTGAATTCATACACACATACATAGTATAGATACACAGAGACACACAAGAACAAGAAAAATATATTATAAATATTAATATATTATTACATTACTCTTAAGACGTTCAATATAAATATTTTATGAAATATGACAGCAAAGGTGATAACAGAAAAACCACCTATATACATACACACATATACATATACACACACAAACAGGACTCTTTACACAATTCCCTGATGAAGACTACTTCCCACACGATCAATCGATTGATTGATAGATATAATTAATTGTAATTTGATTTTCACTGTAGTTCCATATAAAACGGAGACCAGCTGAAATCAAGAAAAATGTATTTATTTATGAAGCAAATGCACTAAAAATCTAAAAATGCTATACACATACATTTTCACCAAGAAAATGACCTTTATTTGTCTGTACACATTTTCCACATGAATATCACATTAAATCCCAATCAATCCAAAATCTGTACCTAAAAGTAACAAAATAGAAAATAACATCTTAATGTCTGTGAACCTGAGTATGTGTTTGATTAAACAGTCTGAAATGGTCTAAAATAAGTTCTAACTAGTTTTTAGTTTTTGTATGTCCTGAGGGAAATACCAGCACTTGCAAGGTAACAAACAAAATAAGTTTTAGGTAATTTTGTGTTTATAAATTTGAAGTAAAAAAATATTTAGAGCTTCTATAGAGCTACTCTGTTGTCACCACAACTTGATTTCAGGTGACAAATCACAATTCAGCACACAAATATGACAGTGACATTATCCCTGTGGATAGATTTTAAATGCTAAACATTAAAGTTTAAATCAGTGGGAGATTTTCAAACGTTAATCTTAAATTTTCAAAATACCAACGTTTTATACTAAATTTGGACTGAATAAATTGCAGAATTTTGACAAAAGGAAGAATATAAATCAAACCTTGCAAGCACTGTAATTAAAAGGCAATGTCAATACGGTCACATTGTTTACTGCATGTAAACATATGGGTTTGCTTTGTGTAGAACAGTGTTCATAGTGCAATTTGAAGCAATATGTTGTTGCACATGCCCTTGGCTAACATCACCACACCAAGGTGGAGAGTCGTCGGGTTCCCGTTTGATTGTGTGCAGTACATTATGACTCCTAAACTCATAATTCTGCCGGATATCATGCTGCATGCAGCTTTTACGATCATTTGTAAATGCATATCCGCCATGACTGCTGATAGCAGCATCAGAGTGATTCATGTCTTTGTTCAGGACGCACTTAAGATGTCTGTTGACTCCTGCACACACATACTTATGGTGTCCATTGATGGGAGGACTGATGACAGCTTTGCCTCTTTGATACGAAGTACAATAATCATAATATTCAGTCTCGGTTTTCACCTGTGCATATTCTGGGCGCCAAAGCATCCCGTATGCATTACACCCATTTTCAGAATCTGAGTCTTCTGTCTTAATGGCCGCTTCAGGAATCATGTTAAAACATTCATTCTGCATCGTGTACCTTCTCTCAGCCTTTCTGTCAACAGAATAACCCTCCTCCTGAAGCTTCTGCAATTCTGTGTTGCATCCAATTCGTGATTTTACAAAATGGCCATGTTTATAGAAGCTTCCAGGTAGGTAGTTTTCACTGGGTCCCGTGCGTAAGGCAACAGGACAGCGGGCGTCCCAGGAAGGATCAACTGCCGACAGTCTAGAGACGCCCAGATTGGAAACACAGAAGTTGAGCGGCTCATCTTGGGTTTTGCAGCCCTCTTCTCTGTACTTTCTGTTGGTCAGGGCTGAACATGAACCATCATGTCCGGATGTGCTGGTCCAGTTAAGATGGAGCGTGTCTTCACTGTCAAATGAGCCACGGGAAACTCGTTGCCGTTTATCACTGAAGACGGTATAAGTTAAACTGATTAAAATACAATTTTGACTAATTACATTTAGCCAGGTGTAAATCTTTGTGTCCTTTACAAAAGCCATGGTACCATGTTTTTGAAAACTACTATGAGTAAATAGTATATCAATACCAGAATATATAAATATAGTTATCATACAATCAAAAATACTGATTCAGTAAGATCTTAAAATGTTTTTGCAAGAAGTCTCTTACACTCACCAAGGCTTTTTATTAATGAATTTACTGCCACTTTTGGTCAATTTAATGCATGCTTGCTGAATAAAAGTATTTCTTTGACAAAAAAAAAAACTGACCCTAAACTCTAAAAACATACTGTGCACAATTCATGAAATAATGTTTGTTCTCAAAACCTTTAAAATCGCATGCGTTTATTATTAATTGACAATGTATATTGCAAAAAACTATGCAAACCCATTTCTGCAACTGGATTAAAAAATAATAATAATCTCGCAATTGTGACTTATTTTTTTCTCAGAATAGCAAGTTTATATCTCACAATTTTGAGTAATTAAGTCAGAATTGTGAGAAACTTTTAAGAATACAGTTCTGAGAACAGTCCTATTTTCCCCTCAAAATTGGACTTTATAACTCACAATTGTGAGTTTATATCTCATAATTCAGAACTGCGAGAAAATAAGTCAGAACTGCGAGTTTCTTAAAATTGAGTTTATATCATGCAATTCTGAGAAAAAAGTCAGAATTATGACTTTATATCTCGCAATTCTGACTTCAGCAACAGTTACCGTGCCTTGCGAAAGTATTCATACCCCTTTATTTTTCATCTTTTATACTGCAGCCTTTTGTTAAACTGCTTTAAATCACTTTTTTTTTCCCCACATCAATCTACACTATACACCATAAGGACAAAGCACAAAACAGGTTTGTAACAACTTTGCCAATTTATTAGAAATAAATAACTGAAACGATTCCAATGCACAAGTAATTGCCTTTTCTGGGACACATCATTTAGCTCAGCAGCATTCAAATCGCTTGTAGATCTTTCTACACTTCGAGTGG
Organism: Labeo rohita; assembly: GCF_022985175.1. Lineage (NCBI taxonomy): Eukaryota > Metazoa > Chordata > Actinopteri > Cypriniformes > Cyprinidae > Labeo > Labeo rohita. The sequence continues at coordinate 34,686,615 of NC_066870.1, forward strand.
AGTTAAACTGTGGCAAATTCTTTTGAATGAGTATGATTTGGAAAGGCACACACCTCTCAGAAAAGGTCTAACAGCTGAAAATGCATAGAGCATAAACCAAGTCCTGAGGTCAAAATAACTGCCTGTAGAGCAACAGGCTTGCATCAATGCACAGATCTGGGGAGAGTTCAGAAAAAAAAAAAAAATGCAGATGTGCAAAACTTGTTGCATTATACTCGAAAAGACGAGAGGCTGTGCAGGTGTTTCAACCATGTACTAAGTTAAGGGTATGAATACTTATGCAATGTACTTGTTTCAGTGTTTTAATTCTAATATATTTGCAAAGTTGTCACGAATCTGTTTTGTGCTTTGTCCTTATGGTATATGGAGTGTAGACTAATGTGGAAAAAAAGGAATTTAAAGCAGTTTAACATAAGACTGCAACATAAAACGTGAAAAAAAAAAAAGGGGGGGTATGAATACTTTTGCAAGGCACTGTACATTGTGAAATATTATTGCAAATTAGAATAGCAGTTTTCTATTTTAATGTTTTAAAATGCAATTTATTTCTGTATGTTAAAGCTTTTAAATGTTTAAAGAATTTTCAGCATCATTACTCCAGTCTTCAGTGTCACATGATCCTTCAGAAATCATTCTAATTTTTAACATTATTATCAATGTTGAAAACAGTTGTGCAGCTTAATATACTTTGTGGAAACAGATAAATGTTTTTTTTTTTCAATACTGAATTAAAAAAAAGAAAAAAGAAAAAAAAAGAAAAACAATTTATTTGAAATAGAAGTTTTTGTATAATCATTAATGTCTTTACTGCCACTTTTGGTCAATTTAACACATGCTTTGGTGAATAAAAATTAATAAAGAAAAAAAAAAAAATTGTACTGACACTAAACTCCAAAATATTTTTGTTCTCAAAATCTTTCATTGAAATGTAATTATTACAAGTTTTCTTGTTTAATATCCAGTTTTAATTCAATTAATTATGAAGTTATGATGATCTTATGTTGTCTTTAGCATTTTTTTTTTAAATCGTATACAATTTATTGTCAATTATTTTTAATTGACTATAGCAAATATCTAACTGCTTACAGTAATTCTACAAAAAAAAAAAAAAAAAAAAAAAAAAAAAAGGTAAATATTCTTTTTGTCATTTTTAATTTCATAATTCTAAGCAAAAATGCAGATGTATAGACAGACAGAATGTGTACCTGCTGCCAGACCTTTTGTGTTTGCTCATCATCATCATACTCTTTATCTTGAGCTCCATGATGGGGGGCAGGACTAGAGGAACAGCCACACAGAACAGAGCAAACTGAGGTGGCAGCAGAGCTCCAGAGTCTGTCTTCCTCCTCTGACCCTGCAGGAACTTCAGACTGCCCTGAAACTGCATGTTCTACAAGAGACAAAACGACAAACTCAGTGGACTTAGTGTGTGAAAATGCGCATTTGAGAAGGTCTGAGCCTCCTAATTAAAGAGTCTCAAACTTATAGTTCACCCAAAACTGGAAATTCTGTCAATTACTCGCCCTCATGTCGTTCCAAAGCTGTAAGACCTTCGTTCATCTTCGGAACACAAATTAAGATATTTTTTATAAAATCCATGAGCTTTAGACCCGGCATAGACAGTAATGGAATTGACTCGTTCAAGGCCCAGAAAGGTAGCTTCATAACATTATGGTTGAATGTTGTCACATGGACTATTTTAATGATGTCCTTACTACCTTTCTGGGCCTTGAACATGTCAGTTGCATTGCTGTCTATGCAAAGTCAGAAAGCTCTCGAATTTCATCAAAAATATCTTAATTTGTGTTCCAAAGATGAACGAAGGTCTTACGAGTTTGGAACAACATGAGGGTGAGTAATTAATGAAATTTTGAGTGAATTAGCGCTTAAATTAGATACGTCAGAGTCAGAGTTTGAACTAAAACAAATCATAAAACCACTAAGGCTGAATATTTGGAGTAACTTTATGACTGACCAGGAAGCCAGAGGTGCTGTCCAGCAGGCAGCGGACTCTAGCAACAAAGCACCTCGTGAGGAACGGAGACAGTTCAGGAGGAACGCCGTCGGGCTCTTCAGCGCTATAGAGATGACCCATCACAACATCCTCATCTACCAGAGCAAACACAAACAAGACAGTTCAGAAACAGATGACTCGAGCGTCTATGCATGCCACTTTTCCATGCAATTATAATAGCTGGAGCTTATAAGTTTCAAAACAGATGCAAAAGAATAAAAAAAAAAAAAGCATCATAAACACTCCATGCAACTTGTGCAATATATTCCCAGGCTTCTAAAATCAAATGCACTGCGCTATAGGGTTAAAGGTAATTATACACACATACCAGTGTCTTGCTGGCCAGGGTTCATCGCCCAATGGAGCTGCTTTTGAAACTCCTGTCGTTCCTCCACATGGATATAATCAAAGACTTTCTGATGCATCACGTCCGTCTGCAAGAAAAGATCACACACACACACTAAAACAAAACCAGGACGCATTTATTTCAGCTCCTGCATCAGTGTGTTTTGCGTTTGTCCGCGCTGACCTCTACACAAGTTGTATGGGCTACAAACAACAAACAACTGCTCTGAAATTTATAAAGGCTAATTTAGTTTTACGTCAAACCACATTAGAAACATTATTCATCAAAATGTAACTGTAGAGCCTTTTCAGTCACTTTCTGTTCCAAAGACATTGGGTTGTAAGGTTTCTGGCAGATAGTCGAACAAGTTCATAATTCATGCAGTTATTGTTGTGTTTGCTTCAGTTACTATTAATAATCATTTAGATGTCAGAGCTGTGGCACAAAGCAGTGAATCACTAAGAGCTGACATATTAATAGCTGTTGTGTTTGTAATAACCCGTGTTGCAGTTCAGCATAGGTCTTTGCCCGTTCCTTGTCTCTTCTTTCAGTTGTATATTATCATATCTAATAAAGGCCTATAAATAATTTTTATAAAATTAAATATTATTTAAAAAAAATAATGTATTAATTTTTAATAATAATAATAATAATAATAATAATAATTAATAATAAAAAATGATTAAACTAATAATAAAAAAAATATTTAATAAAAGGTAAAAAAAAAAAAAAAAATGATTAATAAAAAATAAGCAAAATAATAATAAAAAAAAAAACATAAAAATGCATAAAAAAGGGTAATTATTTAAAATAAAATTCAATTCAATTAATACAAAAATAAAACTAACATTTAAACTAAAATTAAAACAAAATAATCAGAATCTTCTGACTGCTTTCCTTTGGTCAGTGTTCTCATGAATAATGTATGCTATGCTTGAACCCACAAATCCCTTTTCACAGCCCCATGTGTTTGTTGCGTGACACCAGGGCTGCTTGCATGCGGACAGACGTGTCTCTACACTGAAGAACAACAAAACAAAAGCCCGAAATACCAGCCCACACGACCATACCCGATGTTTGAAAACAACAAACGCTGGCTAAAGTATTCAACCTTTCCTTTATTTTCCAGTGTGGGACATCCAAGGCTTTTAGCACACTTTCATGACTAACACGCCCCTGTGTCATCTTAATTTCCAATCAAAATTTCCTTCTTGGAGGAGATGGTTTGTTTGCAAAGGAAGCCGGACTCTTTGAAGGCTGTGACAAAGTCTTAAATTAACCGAGGGGTGAAAAGACACAACTATTTTTACACATTATGGTGGAAGAGGCCTTGAACACGACATACTTCTGAGGTTTCCAGTCAACCACAGATGGTGTGAGTACTTTATACAACCACACATGATTGTTGTTTAGATTTCTCTGATGAGACGGGAATTTTATTTGAGAACTGCTTAAAAAAGGTAAAATGGGTCACATATTGGATTTATATATTATTTTGTTTGGGTCATCACGCATGAAAGTTAAATACACGTTACTACAATAACTGCAGTGCCGTGAAATACCACACCCTCTCTCTCTATACATATGTGACCCTGGATCACAAAACCAGTCATAAGTAGCACAGACAATAGTCAAAAATACATTGTATGGGTCAAAATGATAGATTTTTCTTTTATGCCAAAACTCATTAGGATATTAAGTAAAGATCATGTTTCATGAAGATATTTTGTAAATTTCCTACCATAAATACATCAAAACTTAATTTCTGATTAGTAATATGCATTGCTAAGATCATTTGAACAACTTTAAAGGCGATTTTTTCAATATTTAGATTTTTTGCACTCTCCGATTCCAGACTTTTAAATCTTGCCAAATACTGTCCTATCCCAACAAACTACACATCCGTGGAAAGCTTATTTATTCAGCTCTCAGAGGATGCATAAATCTCACTTTCAAGAAAAAAATAAATAAAATACCCTTATGACTGGTTTTGTGGTCCAGGGTCATATGGGCCATATGGGCCATTCTACAGAATTGGTCCAGAGTCTTTTTCCAAAACATTTGTAGGCATGCAAATTGTATAATATTCAAGGTACACATTTCAAGTAACTGTGCAGTTAAATTTTATTTTTAAAAAAAGTGGAATATTTGTCCTCTCCCCAAATGTGTCACTACCGAAACACAGTAATAATAATTTAATTAGAAGGGTTATATTTACCCATTAAGATTTTGCTTACATCTAGATTGTAAATATATATTTTTTCCTATTTTATTAACATTTCGTCATAGGTAAATTCACAACAATTACATACTTAATAATATTTGAAGTGTAATTTATGAGATTTGTTGTATTTTGAATCCAATTTGTCTTTGTAAAAGGCAAAAAGTTATATATATATAAAAAAAAGTATATAGAAAGTATATAATATATAAGTATATAAAAAATATTATTATATTATATTATATTATATTGTATTGTATCATATTATATTACACTTCACTTTTTAAAGAGTTTTTAAAAATCAAAAAGATACTTTTAAAAACAACAACGGGCAAAAAAATAAAAATAAAATAATAATAATAATAAAAATAATAATAAATAATAATAATAATAAATAATAATAATAATAATAAATAATAATAATAATAATTTCAGTATTATTTTTATAAGATGAAATTTCGGGGTTAGGGTTCGGGAGAGCCACCTCCCAATTGAAACTGCACAATAAAAGATGATTTTATATAAATTAAGCTTACTAATATTTTAAATATTGTGGGTTTTAATAGATAACAGAAGGATATTAATAAACATAAGTTTAGATACTTAAATGCTTTATAAATGTGTTTTTTTTTTTGGTTGCGGGACAGCAGTTTGGACCAATTCTGTAGAATAGCCCATATATATATAAAAAACTAAACTCATTAAATGTGATCATTTGAACAAGTTATGGGACGTTTTTAGATTAGAAACATATAGGATCTCATTTGAGGGTTACCTGATGAAACCCAAGGTAGTCAACGATGGTGCATGAGGCATAGAAAATAACACCATCCGAGCTCACGATCAGTGCAAATCCAGGAAGAGACTACAAAAAAAAATGAAATGTTTCAATAGTCATGCCAATAAAATTGTGTGTGCAAAAATATATATATATATTTTTTCAGATTGAGCCAAAGAATTTAAATTAACCAAGATCCAGATCTGAATGCATTCTTTAACAAGAAACCATTTCCAAACTGTCAAAGCGGTCACCTTTAGGAGAAGATCACTCTCCATGACACGGGGCTGGATCTCTTTCTTGTGCGCTGCGATTGAAGTATCACTGCAGCGATTTTCTTTCTCTTGGACTGCTGTGTGAGAAACAAAAGACAGATACGCATGGATATAAACTAAATTCGTACATGTAAGAGCGTCACGGGCAAATAAAGTCCTTTGGACTGACCAGAATTTCTCCATCTGAAATCAAGTCAACATTCATTTAATTAGAACTTTGCTGCATGTTTTGATTTTTAACAGAAATCCAAGAACTAAGATAATCGCAGCTTCATAAAAGCAAAACCTGCTGATCATCCTTCATTAAGCATCTGCTCCTAATCAATCCATTTCAGATGCACTTTCCCAATTTCACGACTGGTTGAGAATGACTGCAAAGCATTGTAAAAACAAGACGGCCCAAGTGCTCTTCATTAGCCGTGCTAATCTAAAATGATCAAGATAAAATCATACGAAATATTTCACATTTTTTGTCTTCAGTTAATTTTGTGGAAACTTCAATGCCTAACATCAAAGCGAAGATGATAACCACAAACAGACTAAGCAGATTTATGCAGCCATGTTTGTACAAACCAAATATAATCAAGCATATAATCTGGATTTAAACCAGATTTGTTTTCTTACAAGCAGCCATTTTAAATGGACATAAGCACATGCATTCTTCCATCATTTTAAGCTGTAGCTCTCAAGAGAGGTTTCTCTAACCACTGTAGAGTTAATATGTCATAAACATAATATAAACCCCCCCCCCCCTCAAACAATAAAGACCTTTCGTCTGACGACCAATATACATGTCTGACAATCGGCCAAACCTATATATTTTATCATTCACACACTCTTAACTCAAACCTGTGCTCAATAGCATGAGGAAAACGTCCATCATCTCTCTCAAAGGACTTGTTCTCTATTCACTCACTTCATGTTTGCTGCCAAACAAGCTCAAATCTACAGGTGGATGTGCTACTTTTCACAAAATGTCTGTCCACAAGCAGCCATTACACCACAGTTGTTTTGATGAGGAGATGGAAATAAAAACCAGATCTGTTCTTGACAATTGAGGTTAGATTTACGAGCAGATGTGTGTTTGTATGCAGTGACTCAACGGACTCGCTCTCTCTTTTTCCCTGTACTTTGTACCTCGCTCAATGTCTTTGAAACTAGTACACAGAACGCTAAATGGCATAATTCACCCCAAAATTAAAATTAAAGTCATTATTTAATTACCCTCATTACCCTGAGCCACAATTTTAGACCCTATTGACTTTCACTGAACAAATCCAAATGGCTTAACTTATTAATATTAATTAGGTTGTACACATAAATTTAACACAATTTTGAACTGTTTGGATAAATAGATTTAAGTGATGTATTGCTTCGGGAAATAATGTCTGAAGTTGAGCATTTGCTTATCCTCAAGTCAAACTGAGCTGTAAACAATAATATTCAGATGAGAAAATCAATTCAGTCCAAAAATCAATCAAATCAAAGCAATGATGACAAATGCAGTTAGAACAAATCCAACAGGCACTCAAAACATGAAAAATCCAGTGCAGTATAGCACGTTCGTACAAAAAGTACAAGACATTTCCTTCATTGCATAAAACTTTACTGGGAAAAAAACAAAACAAAAAACAAAACCTCAATGTGCTCAAACAAAGGATTCACAATTGCTACAAAAGTGAACTTAAGATAAATGTTTAACTCTTGCGTGTCAATTTTTAAAATAAAAAGTTAGGTTCATAGAGGACAAAAACATCCATGTCAACAAAAAAAAAAAAAAAAAAAAAAAAAAAAAAAAAAAAGGCAAATTTAAGGCTTGGGAGTACAGACTTAAATTTGGATTACCCATAATTTCTGCATAATTTCTGCAAAAGATGCATAATTTATCCAACTGACTATAAAATGTATAAGCAGAAAACAGGAATACAGTGAGTATTTGCTTTATATGCCAATCGCCAAACTTGACCAAAAAAATTGCATCATCTAGTAAAAAATAAATAAATAAAAATAAATAATTTTAATTTTGAAGCCTTGCCAACAGAATGAAAGCCTATTAACAAACATTGCATCATTTTACAGTTAAATGGCCCTGGGAGGAACTATTTTTTTGTACCTAGTGTAAAATAGATTTATTAAAGGAAATGAGGGTGAAATATTAAAATTCCAATAAAAATCCACAACTGTGCCAAAATGTGTGCAGTTGGCATCAACACACACACAAAAAACCCCCACTAAACTAAAAAAAGACAAAATGTCCAAAAGGTCGCACAAGGGTTAAGAAGCCATTCTATTAAAATCAGTTCCCCACCTTCCCTTGTAAATTTTCAAAACATCCTTTGTAAGGTTTCTTAATACTAATCCTCTGACAATGATAAGCACTTTTTGAAAGTATTACCAAGAAGTGCAATATCTCAGGCCCATCACATGCAAAAGAAATGATGGACATAATTCATAAAGAACATACTTCTGGTTTATTCCCTTCTAAAACAATGCACACACACAAGCTGGGTTCCATTTTAAGTTGAGAATTTAACTTTTGTGCAGAACTGGAATATTGCATAAAATATTTACAAATAAGCACCGTTCCATCCAACTAGCCAAAGAGAAAATCATCACTTCCTATAAACTGGCACCAAATATCACTAAGAAAAGTTGGAGAAGGCAATATAATAATTTTTGTAACACTTTATTTTACAGTTTCTTAACTAGTTGCTTATTAGCATGCAAATTACTAGAATATTAGCCAGTTATTAGTACTAATTAAGCACATATTAATGCCTTATTTTACATCCCTAATCCTACCCAATACCTAAACTTAACTACCTTGCTAACTATCAATAAGCAGCAAATTAGGAATTCATTGAGGGAAAAGTCATAGCTAATAGTAAATAAGTGTTCCCTATTCTAAAGTGTTACCATAATTTTCATATATAATAACCGTTTGGTCAGGTTATGCCGTCCCATAGTGCAAAGTCACATGACTTTTTTGATGCCCATGCAGGAATTTATTCGGCAAATATGTTCCCATTATTTGCAACAATCCTTTTTTGCACAAGTCAATGCTCATGCGAGCATTAAACTTTTTTAGCAACTTAGCGGATTCGTTTTTTCAAAATGTAGCATTTCCATCTGATGCAATACTTCAAAATGCAAATAAAACAAGGTGATAGAAACATAGCTGCACACACACACACAAAAAAAATATCAATATTTTGTTTTTTCTTCGAATTTTCCTTTCTTTCTTAATGTCTTTAAAGGAGAAGTCCACTTCCAAAACAAAGATTCACAGATAATGTACTCACCCCCTTGTCATCCAAGATGATCATGTCTTTCTTTCTTCAGTCGTAAAGAAATCATGTTTGAGGAAAACATTTCTGCATTTTTCTCCTTGTAAATAGACTGTTATGGTGCCCCAATGCTGAACTTCCAAAATGCAGTTTAAATGTGGCTTCAAACGATCCCAAATGCGGTTGTAAACGATCCCAGCCGAGGAAAAAGGGTCTTATCTAGCGAAACAGTCAGCAAAAATACAATTTAAACGCTTTTTAATCTCAAACGCTCATCTTGCCTTTCTCTCCCTCAACTCTGTGTATTCTGGTTCAAGACAGTTAGGGTATGTTGAAAAATTCCAATCATATTTTCTCCCTCAACTTCAAAAATAATTTCAAAATCATTCTACATCGCTGCACAAGTACTGACCCAGTCTTTGCAAAGTGAACATGCAAAAAAGATCAAACACCCTTAAAAAAGGTAAAACAGCGATATAGGATGATTTCGAAGTTGAGGGAGAACATGAGATGGGAGTTTTGAGACATACCCTAACGGTTCGTGACAGGAACAAAAACAGTGCAGGCAGAGTCAGACAAGACGAGTGTTTGGCATTAAAAAGTATGTAAATTGTATTATTTTTATTAAAATAACCGATCGTTACGCTAGATAAGACCCTTCTTTCTCGGCTGGGATCGTTTACAACTGCATTTGGATTCGTTTGAAGCAGCATTTAAACTGCATTTTGGAAGTTCAAAATCGGGGCACCATATCAGTCCATTATATGGAGAAAAACGCTGAAATGTTTTCCCTCAAAAACAATTTCTTTACAGCTGAAAAAGGGGGGTGAGTACATTATTTGTAGATTTTTGTTCTGGAAGTGGACTTCTCCCATTATGTGTGTGTGCTGAAGGGAGAACAGGGGATACAAGAGAGGAGGAAGAGGAAGGCTTAGTAGACACATTTTTACATTGCTGGTCTCCTGCGCTCTGATGGACAGATCATTAGATCGTTTTCACTGGTGTCCCTCTGAGGTCAGGCTCTGGTGAAGTACAGTCACGCAAACCCAGCTTTACTGCAGGCTCTTAAAGGGCCAGAGCTTCCTTTAAACACAGATGTAAATTGCCCAGACTAAGAGACTGACCACCCATACATCAATTCACCCAACATTTGAGTAAAACTTCTTTTCTTTAGAGTTTAATGCTTCCCAATGCTGTTTATTTGTTCAAAAATACAGTAAACTGTACTATTGTAAAATATAATATTAGAATAATATAATATAATATAATATAATATAATATAATATAATATAATAATTTAATTTAATATATATTTAAAATGCAACTTCTTCCTGTGATGCAAAGCTGATTTTTCAGCATCATTACTCCAGTCTTCAGTGTCACATGATCCTCCAGAAATCATTCTAATCTTCCATTTACATGTTTTTATTAATTTAACAATAGTTCTATCCATCAGCTCATACCATCAAACAGTTTCCTCATCAAGTGATCACGTGACGCAAACATACAAAATCACTGCGCAGCCACGTGCGCTACGATGGCAGATTATTTCTCATCACAAACACTAATAATGGCTTTCCAACTGAACTCGGGTTGACCTCGCCAAAGAGTGGTCAACATGTGCGTTTTGTGTTTTGGCTGTGGTGTAAGAAAACCTGAGTTTGGAAACAGTTTTCACATGATATCATGCATCAGTCTGCTGGCGCATGGCTCTGTTTGCGGTATTAATCTTGTTTTACATGACTGTTATTATAAATTCTGTTTTATTGAGCACTGCATATTGATTTAAAACCTTTTCCCAGGAACACTCTGCAATCCCTAAATGGCATATATAATGAATAACAAAAAGCACAAAGAATTGAAAAATGTAATTTAGTGACTAATAGCCAGGCTCCAAGTTGCGTAAAAGGCATGAAAAACAGTTTAAAGGAAAGAAGGGAATGAATGTGTTGCATGGAGAAAATAAAAGATTTGCACAAGGACTCACCATGTCAGACGAACATTATTACAGTTGTCACGCAACAGAACACTTCTTTATGATGTATCTGGGTCATTTTACTAGTCGTTTGCACGACATCGTGTGCAAAGGAACTGCCAACAAACACGGAGCCTATAAATGTTCTTACTGGAGGTTTTGATGTCGACAATAAATATCTCAGCTCTTTAGAAGCAATTTTGCATGCTGCGCTTTGCATTTTGGTGCTAACAAAGAGCTATTTAAACGGTCAGGGTGACAGAATACATAATACTTGCTTTATAAGGGATTAAACCACATTCGGATCATATGCACATAAACTAAAAGAAATCCAGCATAAAAACAATTTAACTCAGATTATTAATTGCAAGTAAACATTCAGAATTAATTTGAAGTCACATTTTCATGTGAAACGTACTCCAATAATCATTGAAAAAAGATCAAATATGGATTTATCTTAGGGATAACTAAAATCAGGGAATTCGCACGCAAGGGAGGGGGAAAATCCTCTGTCCCATGCTAAAACAGATGTTTGGAGACTCACGCACATGCATGATACTGGATGCTTGGATCATTTATCAGCTTCTAGCACACATTCTCACATGATGAAAACAAACAGAGGAATGTTTCCAGGACAGAGACGCGAGATGGAATTTTCCTGATTTGCACGCAAGAAGAATGTGCCAAGGAGGGTCTGGCGGCTGCCAAGAGTCCACACAACTGCGAGTTCATTGGGGGGAAATTTTAACATGATGCTAGACGCACAGTGTGGAAAAGCACCAGAGCCAACATCATTCCCTGTCTGCAGCTGATGACGAATTCATCAAAATGATCAAATTCCTATTTTATTAAAATGACACTTCTTTTCAAGATTTTCCAAATGTCAGAACGTCTTACACTGTGCTCAGTTTTGCCAATAAAGTCAGAGATATTAAAACGAACTCCAACATGTCTCAAATACTTCCAAGACTGAATCTGATTCAAGTTACACAACTGCATCAGTAATTTTTTTTTTTTTTTTAAAGAAACTGATACTTTTATTCAAAGATGCATTAAATTTGCCAGAAGTGAGTCTAAAGACATTTGTAGTGTTAAAAATCATTTCTCTCAAATAAACACTACTCTTTTGAACATTCTGTTCACCAGAGAAATGAAAAATGAGCACTGATTCCACAAAACTACGTTTTTGAACAGTAAGATTTTTAATGTTTTTTTTAAAGACGTTTCTTCTGCTCACCAAGCCTGCATTTATTTGATCCAAATGTTGAAATATTTTTACCATTTAAAATAACTGTTTTCTATTTGAATACATTTAAAAAAGTAATTTATTCCTGTGATTGATTCCTGTTGTTACAAAAAAATTCTATTTCAGATAAATGCTGTTCTTCTGAATTTTCTATTCACCAAAGAAAGCTGAAAAGAAAAATTCTACTCAGCTGTTGTCAACATAATTTTTTAAACAGTAAATCAGAATATTAGAATGATTTCTGAAGGATCATGTGACTGGAGTAATAATGCTAAAAATTCAACTTTAAAATCAAGGGAATGAATTCCATTTTAAATTGAATTATATTCAACTAGAAAACAGTTATTTAAAATAGTAAAAATATTACAAAATGTTACTGTTTTTGCTGTAATTTGGATCAAATAAATGCAGGCTTGGTGAGCAGAAGAAAGAGACTTCCTTAAAAAAACACTACTAGTCGAAAGATTTTATGATGTAGCACAACTGTTGTCTTGAGCAAGAAAAGCATATTTGAATGATTTCTGAAGGATCATGTGACACTGAAGATGCTAAAAAAAAATTCAACTTTGCATCACAGGAATCAATTACATTTCAAAATATATTCAAACAGAAAACTTATTTTAAACTAACAATATTTTACAATATTACAATTTTACTTGATTTGTAATAAAATAAATACAGCCTTGGTGTAAAAAACACTTTAACTATAGCATACATATCAATTTTATAGCTCTAGGAGTGAGTCAAAGCAAAAGAAACATCGGCAGAAAAAGTTTATATCGAAATGAAACAAAAGCTTTCATGAGCTATGAAAGAAAAAAAAATCCTTTGGGATTGAATACATCATTTGAAACCACTAAGGTGGTGAGAAATTCACATGAGAAGTACTTACTGAAACCACAAATTATTTAATTCGCTTTCACAAAAATGCAAAGATGAAACAAGAAATTTCTTGCTTCGTCTTTGAAAAATTTGTAGATTTTGGAACTTAGCTTGGTCTATTACTGGAAAAACTGAACATGTTAAAAGCATTTAATCAAGTGGTTATCAAACAGCCACATGTGGCCACTAAAAGTGGATTGCGAATGGTCTAAACAGAAGCACCAAAGCTGATCTGCATCTTCCCCCTCTTAGTGCTTTTCTCAGGACGGGGACTTTGCCAGGCTGCAGTCACGCAAATGCTCCCCAGGAGCCAGTGGAGCATTCATTACCCATAAGCCCCTTCTCTTCAACATCCCACACACACTCACTCTCCCTCTCTCTGGATCTCAATTACTCCCTGATGTGCAGTTTAAGCTGTTATTCACACTCTGCAACTAACTCTCAAAGTACATTAGCATTTCCTAAAGGAAACAACAGTGCTTAAAATGTTGAGTAAGCTCAGGTTTTAGACGAAATGCTGTTTCACTAAACACTGTCCAAGTCATGACACTCAGCATGCATCTTGTACTGTAAGAAACAAAAATGTAGAAAAACAGATAATGTCCAGGCAGAAATTATCAATGTGTTTCCATAAAGTTTGGGAAAAATTAACACTTAGAGGAGTATAAAGTTTACTTGCACATCTACGGCTGAAACTAATAGTATAATTTAAATGGATGCAACATGTTGAGAAGTTAAAACGGAATTAAGTGCATTTTAAATATTTACATTCTAAAATAAACATGCACATTTTTGCAAATCAGACTGAATATAGCTCTACTGCCAGTAACAACAATCCGCTGGAAGCAATGCTGTTGGCAAACAGAAGCGCTACACATGATGGATCTTTGCTATCATTATACACTTCCCTTCAGGTGTCACTCTTTGACTTCACTTTGACAATTAAAATGCCTATAGCACAGACTGTGCAGGACAAGTTACACACTTTAGTATAACACTTAAGACTAACCACTAACCTAAGTAAGAGCAATAATAATGATGTTTGCATTAGCAGGGAGTAAATGAGCAATACATTTATTCATTCTGACAGGCTATAAAGAAAAGCTTGTGAGGTCCTGAGACGCCCGGAAATGTGTTGGAATTCACCTGGCCGTGTGACAATCATGATTTGATTATAATTGTAAGGAACAAGCCTCTAAAAATGGTGTTGGACCAACAAAGGCTTTCACAGGGTTTCCCGCTGTGTTTTAAGACTTGTGGTGAAGAATGAAAACACAGTGTCTGGATCAGACACAGCGTCAATCATGCACAACCAATCTGCACAAGACAGGCACGGGCTGAGAACAGAGAAATTAGGAGAATTAGCTACTTATGTTTTGACACTGATGTAAACCTAAATTCATGAACAACATTAAAGGGTTAGTTCACCCGGAAATCAGTTTTATTTTCAGTTACTCACCTTTGTGTTTTGTTTTAAACCTGTGCGAAACCTGTTGAAATTCTTCAACAACATTCTTGAAAATATCTAATTTTAAGTACTTACTTTATTCATAACTACTTCTATTGTCTTTAAAATATGGCTTAAGTGTATCGTTGAATTTACTGACAAGCATTTATGGTATACTTTAATGCCATTTCTATTGAAACTTGTGTCACATAATTATACTCTACCAGTCAAAGATGAAAGATTTTTATTTATTTATTTATTTATTTTTTTTTTAAGAAGTCTTTTCTGCTCACCAAGGCTGCATTTTTCGATCCAAAATACAGCAAAAGTGGTAATATTGTGAACTATTTTCACTATTTCAAATAAATTCTTTCTATTTGAAAATATTTTAAAATGTAATTTATTCCTATGATCAAAGCATCAGCATTTCAGCGATTTTCAGAGTCACATAATCCTCCAGAAATCATTCTAATATGCTGATTTGCTGTTCAAGAAATATTTTTATTATAATCATCATCAATATTTAAAAGTATTATTTAAAATATTTAAAAAGCTAAGTACATTTTTTCAGGATTATTTGATAAATGGAAAGATCTAAAGATTAGCATTTAAAAAGCTTTTGCAATAAAAAAAAAAGCAATAAAAAGCTTTTGTAACATTATACACTATAACATTCAAAAGCTTGGATATATATATTATATATATAATATTTATAATATTTATATTATACACACTTTATATAAAGAAAGATAAAGTTACAAAAGATTCTATTTCAGATAAATACAGTTCCTCTGAAAAAAAAAAACCTGAAAAAAAACAAATTCTACTTAGCCGTTTACAACAACAACAACAACAACAACAACAACAACAACAACAACAACAACAACAACAATAATAATAATAATAATAACAACAATAATAACAACAACAACAACAACAACAATTATTATTATTATTATTATTATTATTATTATTATTATTATTATTATATGTTTTTTGAGCAGCAAATCAGAATATTAGAATTATTTCTAAAGGAAGTAATTTTTCATTTAAAAAAAAAAAGTTTTCTTCTTTAAAAAAAAAAATATATATATATACACTTTTATGATTTTAATTACACTACACAAGTGGACTTTCAACACATTTAAGGGCACTTTATTACAAGTATTCTATCACATTTTTCAAAAATTCTCTTTGTGTGTTCCACTGCAACCTAAAACAGACACAACTGTTGACATACTGTAAAAATATAGAGCTTAATGTAACAGCTCTGATCTTTTGGTTTTGGAAAATTTTGAGAAATACGAGTTCATATTGAGATCTCTGACTGGACTCTCACTGCAGTCTTGAAGAAACAATTGAGACACAGGGGAAAAGTGACTTTTCTTTTCTACAGACAAAAACTGATTGACCTACCACCCTATTTTACAACAAAGAACAACAAGGAAATGTTGGACAAATGAGATTCTGGTAAATCAAACTCATGACATGAAATTGTTTTAATTATTAGCAAAAGTTTTTAATTTAATCGGTCTATTCTACAACTTGACTTTTTTTTCCCTATGGAAACCATTCCATGAAACCCTTTTTGATGACACCCCAGTTCACATTTTAACATCAAACCTGCCAAGAATTTGACATAATTCTACATTTTCATGGCCTTGTCTATAAATTTACAGCTTGAAAGGTGACAGAAAATGAGATCAGACCAAAAAACACAAATGGCCTTGAGAAGATGAATACATTAAAACAGCGATGTTTGAGCATAATACATGCATCAATCTCATACAAACTGAAAGATCAAGGTTGACAAACTGAGATCCATGACGGTTCAGGTTCTTCAGGGTCAGATCTTGCATTATAAATGACTGTATTCATGACAGTTATGAATTTCCTGAGTGCAAAATCTACCGAAAATCTCAAACACACAAACCTGCGCAAAGAGACTTGGAAGCGCTAAATGCATTTGACTTGACTTTAAATTATGAATAGCATCTCTCAAAAAAAGCTCTCACGACACTGCATATTGCATGCTGGGCACACAGCTTTCCTTCCATTTTCCATTTTTATTACTCTCCATTATTTTGTTATGAGTTCAGTTACAACTGAGAGAAGCCCACCTGCCAGCACACAGCCCAAATACTGCCAGCTCTCCACACAACAGCTCAACACTGACCCGTTTGGACACTGTCACAACAAACAGCATGCGAGTGCAAGAGGGCAATCTCTACATTACATTAAGCTACACATGGACTAAAATGGCCTTTCCTGGAATAAATCCTTTTATCCTACATGGCAGACGAAATGCAACATATTTGGTCAGTTTTCCCACAAACTACAATAAAATCGACTTTGTAAAATGAGCTAATTTATTTTTAAAGTTACGCTGCTTTGTATTATAAATAATTTAACATGCAAACTAAGAATATGAGCTAAAAATTTAAAAGGAACATGTGGAAGGAAAAATTCATCAGAGGGAAATGTTTTCCATAAACTTTTGCCAATTATAGCTATATATACACACACACTACATATAAAACAGAATGTACTACTAATATTGTAGCAGAACAAAACCACAAACCATTAAAAAAAAAAAAAGACAAGACGATACAATCTTAAAATGTAAATTTTGGAACATGCTTAAGTGAAACACAAAGATGAGGTTGTTTTGAGTCATCAAGGTTTTTTGTGCAAAAACATTTTTGGTAGCCAATGTATTATTTACAGTCTTACCAAGGAAATTTGCCAGGAAACATTCCTTCTTACCTTGAAAGAAGCTCTTCACCCGCAGGAAGCTCACGCTGAGCCTCAGCACTGAGAGTTTGTCCAGTTTAGAGATGACATCTGCACTGAAGGGAAGCAGACTCGCTAACCGGTCCAGTTCTGCATTCAGACGCTCACGATGGCGCTTGGACGGATTCGATTTCTGACCTGCTTTCTCTGGTTTCCTGAAGAAACAAACCATAATTTAATATCATAAAACCTGTGTGGCATCCAAAGGACTGAATGGCAGAGAGACATGAGACATTAAACTTTTAAATGAAATTATGCAATATTAATAATAATAATTATTACTGTTATTATCACCACAACCACTAGTACTACTAATAATAGTATTAATTTATTACACAAGCTTATTATCAGTAGCAACTTTTTTCCTTTGCATTTATTATTTGTATTAACACTGCCAATAAAACAGTCATGGCAATAACAAAAATAATAATAATAATAATAATAATAATAATAATAATAATAATAATAGTCAGTACTAATAATAGAAATTTAAATGTTAATGATTTTAACAACAACAGATAGCATTAATGATTTCTCATTCTTTTATTTGCATTGATGGTTCGTCAAAACAGTCATGTTAATAAACTGATAAATACTCAACTGTTTCTGCACAGGTTTTCTCCTTTTCCTTCCAGCATACAGACAGTCTCCAGGTGGAATCATTGTTTAACGTTTTCTTCTCCAAATCTCTCAACACTAGGATGCGCTTTTTTATTCCTAGCAAACAGTATTAACGTTTAACGTGGAAAAATCGGAGGGAAACAGAATAAAAAGGTGTGTGAGTGTAAAAACAGAGACGCAACAAAATCTGACATTTTAACAAACATTTTACACATCGCCTCAGAGAAAACATAGCTCGACAAGTACTAAAGTTATCAAATACTCTATATATAAGAAGTTAAACTCACCAAAATCCACATTCAGCTGATGATAACGGTTGAAGTGATTTAGAATAATTCTGTGAAACGAAGTCGAACCATCCTGAGTGTCAATAAGACGGAATAAACTCTTGATATGACAGCGACACGAAGCCCGCGCAGATGTTTTATAGCCGCTCTGACTGGAGCGTACGTTGCAGGTGGCGGATCTCAGCACGCGAACGTTACGCACGACGCACGCACAGCGTAAGCGACGCGAACGAAATAGAACGTTCTGCTAAACTACAAATGTATCTTATTAAATTTCTGTTGTGATACAAAAAGTGAGACGGTCAGAAATCGTTTTAAACAAATATAAACATAGTATTTAAAAACATAAGTACTATAATAAATTAATAAATACTATACTTTAACTCATTAAACTTTTACATAGCTCAGTTTAATGATGTGCATTCACAAAAATTCAGTCTTTAGGTCAGATTTCTTAAGTCTATTTTAAATATTTTGATAAAGGGAACCAGCAAAAGGTCAGGGTCCATTTTTGTTGATTGTTGACACATAAAATAGGCAAGCAACTAAACCTCATTTTAGGAAAACTAAATTTATTCTGTTAATTGCAAAATAAAGATCATCATATTCATGTCAGACTTTTAATTTTAGTGAAACTGCCCATTTTCATTCCCCAAAATGCTGTTTGTCTAAATTGTTTTGTCTTTTGATTTAAATAAACATAACTGCTTCATCTTTTCTGCCATCTATATAATGGTTTGATGTATCCTTTTAACCTTTTTCTACTGCACTTTGTATCTTTAATGCACTTTTCTTAAAGATACTGGGATGCACCGCCATCTAGTGGTCAAGAAACAAATTAGACAAATGCAAAATATAAATCCATTTATTTTTTTTCTGATTCACTCAATCAAAAATATTGCATATTAGTCATGATTTAAGATTATACAAGCATCAGTAGGTAAAAATGATTAAGTTTTTTGAAGCCAGCTTGACTAGTCTTCCAGTATATAATTGGGATTCACCACCAGAAATGGATCTTCCTCCATGACTGGCTCGTCTCCATCCTCACTGATCTTCTTTAGCCCTGTTTTAGTCAGCTCTATGATGATATGATCCTTCAAAGGGAAAAAAAAATTGTTACACTGCTTTAGTTCAAGTAAATGATGCCTTTTCAAGCTGATGCATGAATACTGACATAATGGATGAGTCTGTACAGCACTTTCTCAATGAGATTCTTCTTAGCGACTAGTTCAGCTTCTGAATCAATTTCACTCTCCATTTCCTTTAGGTACCAGTTAATGAGTTCACTTTTCTTCAGAGACGACTCCTCGTCCACTAAAATACACAAACCGCATTAATTTCACTGACTCATTTAGAAATACAGAGCAGGTAAGAAAGCAGATTATACATGTTCATTTCATCCTTAAGTTGATGCTCTTTATAACTTTAACTAGATCTACACAACCTAGTGTCTAGAATTTGAATTAGTCCAATAGTTAGACCAAAATTAACTATGAAAACTGTCAAACAGATGGTTGGTCAGACATTAGGAATTGCACAGTAAAACACACACAAAACAGACTGGCCCTCTTTTGAAATAAATAAAAAGCGCATAAAACAAATATTGTAAAGAAAAAAAAAAAAGAAAAAATTATAATATTATATTATATTATATTATATTATATTATATTATATTATATTATATTATATTATATATACACACATACATATATACACACATACATACATACACACATACACACATATATATATATACATATATATACACACACACATACATATACACACATACATATATATATATACATACATATACATACATATATATATATATATATATATATATATATATATATATATACACACATATACACACACACACACACACACATACATATATATACACACACACGATGGTGGCACAGCTGCATCAGGAATATAAAAAGCATTCCAAATAAAATAAAATAAAAATAAAAATATAATAAAATATGTATGAAACAATGTAAAAAAAAAATATTATTATTATTATTATAAAAACAAATGAAAGACCAAAGTTTAAAACCATTAACTGATGGTGGCACAGCTGCAATGGGAATATAAAAAGCATTCCCAATAAATACATAATTGTTTTAGTTTAAATTAAAGTAAATAAAAATACAATATAATATGCATAAAAATAAATGTAAAAATTATTATTATTATTATTATTATTGTTATTATTATTATTATTATTATTGTTATAATAAATGAAAGACAAAAACAGTTTAAAACCATTGACTAACAGTGGTACATCTGCAAAGGGAATATAAAAAGCATTCCCTAAATAAATAAATAATTGATTAAATCAAATTAGAAAAAAAAAAAAAAAAAAAAAAAAAAAATTCATGTCAGGGAATATTTAAAAAAAAAAAAAAAAAAAAAAAAAAAAAAAAAAAAAAGGGGATATTGTATTCTAATTGAGCAAAAAAAAAAAAAAAAAAAAAAAAAAAAAAAAAACACCTCACATTGTTCCATCTTTTGCATGTGCAGCACCAGCAGGTTGGAGACCCTCTTATACTCTGCAAATGACATTCTGACAGCAGGTTTGGCTGCCGCTGGCTTCTCCTGCTTTTCCACTTCATTAGTATCCATGGCCTCCACCGGATGGCCGTTCACTTCACCTCCATTTTGACCTTCTGTCTCTTTACTAAACAGGTCATTCTGATCTGTGGAACAACTCAAATCAGTCAATTTACCCTCTGATGTTCGATTTTAATGAAGAGTGTCAAAAAGCATTTGGACATTTAAGGCACACTTAACTGCCAGTCGGTGGCATTTGCAAACAAAGCTTATTTTTTGACAGTCAGAGTAAATATTTATTATGCTGAGATTTTTGTCAAATGGTCTCATTTCACAAAAAAGGGACTGAATAGTATAATAGTATGTCCATCTCACCATTCACATTGTCATCATCCTGCTCCTGGTCAAAATTGATGTCGGGGGAGTCCACACGAATAATAGACTTATTTAGCAGTCTAAATGCCTCTTTCACGTGTTTGGGTTGAACCTTTCCAAAGGAAATAGACGTATTTCAAACTCTACATAAGCTATGTTTGATGCACATTGATGCATGTTAAAACTTTTTTTTTTTTTTTTTTTAAACTTCATCCACCGCACAGCAGATGCACACCTCATCTGAGCAGTAGAGTCTGGCCATGGCCTCAGACAGACGCAACATGCTCTCCAGCTGCCTCACTGTGATCCGCCAGGCTGATTTGGTGGTTCCACCTCCATCACGCTGCCGCAGACGCTTGTATTGGTCCACCACGAACTCCTGAGCCTCTGAGGTGATCTACAGATGCAAGGTTATGAGGTGAATTATCATCTTATTTATTATTAATTCCCATTTTCATGTCATTCCAAACCCATATGACTTTCTTCTGGAGGTCTAGCTCCAAAACTGACAATCAAACATCAATGAATAGCAAATGGAATAATGTAAAACATCTTGCCTTTGGCTGAAATTGGCGGGCAAACAGTATGTATCTCTGGATCTCTTCAGTACTGTAAACTCTTTCTACTGACTCAACATTCCTGGCATGAAGATCTACAATCCGCCTGGCAATGGCATAGTCTGTAACCTAGTACAAAAACAAAATTTGGGGGGGGGGTTTTGCACTTTACACATGCACACCACCATTCAAAACTTTTTTTTTTTTTTTATGTTTTTGAAAGGTCTTTTCTGCTTACCAAGGCTGCATTTTTTTTGCTCAAAAATACAGCAAAAACAGTAATATTGTGAAAAATTATTTCAATTAAAAATAACGTATCTACTTGAATATATTTTAAAATGTAATTTATTCCTGTGATGCAAAGCTGAATTTTAATAAATAAACATTACTGATCATCATCAACATTAAAAAGAGTTTAATATTTATTTTTATATATATTTTTATATTTATTTTTATATTTATTTAATATAGTTTAATATATATGAAAAACAGGTTACTTTTTTTTTTCCCCAGACTTATTTGATGAAAAGAAAGTTCAAAAGAACAGCATTTATTTCAAACAGAAATCTTTTGTAACACTATAAATGTCCTTACTGTCACTTTTGATCAAATGAATGCATTTTTTTAAATGAATAAAAGCATTAATTTTACCCAAAATAAAAAAAAAAAAAAAAAAATTCAAATGTTGTCTGACCTCGTTGCATTCATCCACCAGTATGAAGAAGAGATCAAATCTGGACATGATAGGTGCCGACATGTTGACATTCTGTTTGAGAGACTTGGCGCGGTTGTATCTGCCATCTATGGGGTTTGCAGCAGCCAGGATGGAGGTGCGAGCATTCAAAGTGGCCTTAAATGCACATACGGGTTGGATGAGGTGGATTACAGATTGAATAGACTATGTTTTCAGACATTAGACATGCCGACAGAGGGACGCACACCTTAACGCCCGCCTTTGTGATGGAGATGGTCTGCTGCTCCATGGCTTCATGAATGGCCACCTGGTCCTTAAGGTCCATCTTGTCAAATTCATCGATACAACAAACCCCCTAAAAAACAAGACATATAATAGACATTAAATATGCAAGAGCCATCATATTTCAGGTATTTTCTAGGCATTTGCTTTTAGACCTGTACAATCTGTGGAATTATATAAAATAAAAAATAAAAAAAATAAAAAAAGAATTCAGGTTTGCCATGCTTGCTTGTAGGGCTACACAATTTGCTCCAATTGTGCAAATATATATCAATATGGCTATTAAATAACATAAGTTCCCTTTAATTGTAATAACAGATAAAAATAATAAGCAAATATACATTATCGGCCAACATGAGGGCTCCTGCTTCAATGACGAACTCATGCGACTCCTCATCTTTGACCACAGCAGCGGTCAGACCGGCGGCACTGCTGGCTTTACCGCTGGTGTACACCGCTCTGGGAGCAAAATCCTCCACATGCCTAAGAGAAAAAACAAATACATTCCAATCCAGCCATTAGACACTCCTATATTTTATATGTAAACTGTCAGCGAAAGTGTTTCTCATGCATTTTATTTACTTGAGAAACTGGCTCTTAGATGTACTCGGGTCTCCAACTATACACACATTGATGTCGCCACGTAAAGACGTTCCCTCCATGGTCGTTTTGGCAACACCACCAAATAACATCAGCAGAATCCCACGTTTAATTTCATCATTACCTGAAAAACAAAGCCAAATGTGATCAAGCAAGCTGCCAGTTTAACCTAGGAGACATGACTTTTATATTCCACTTTTTATGTGCC
This sequence comes from Labeo rohita, assembly GCF_022985175.1. Classification (NCBI taxonomy): domain Eukaryota; kingdom Metazoa; phylum Chordata; class Actinopteri; order Cypriniformes; family Cyprinidae; genus Labeo; species Labeo rohita. The sequence continues at coordinate 34,710,065 of NC_066870.1, forward strand.
TGTAATATTATGTGCCTCAAACTCTTAATACATTTTCTATCCACCTTATTTTTAAGATAAGCACATTTGCAGTCATTTGTAACTTGAATGTGAAAGCATTCTGTGTCATTTACCTCCAGTTATTTTAGCAGATTTAAAACTGTGTTATGCTGCTTTGTATTGCAAATTGGTATTTGTACTGGTATCGTATCAATCAGAGACTTGCACATTTACAAAAAATAGCTTACCTTTGCACTGCAAAATAAGGTGGATACAATATCCTATAACCAATGAACAATGATCACTGAGCACTGACCATGAATGGTGGGGAAGAGACTTGTGCAGAGGTTGTGATAGAGATTCTTGTCTTGGCTCATCTCAAACACTTTCTCCCATTCCTGGACGGTCATCTGGTTCTTCACGCTCTCAGCTGTCTGATCCTCCTGACGAAGCTCCTTCCCTCCAAACTAACCAAACACGGAAAGAAAAAAAAAAAAAAAAAAAAAAAAAAAAAAAAAAAAAATGCAACAACAAACTTACAAGCAATAGCCAACAACATGGGTCAAAATTATTTTTTCTTTTATGCCAAAAATCTTTAGGATATTAAGTAAAGATCACGTTCCATGAAGATATTTTGTAAAATTTCCTAATATAGATATACCAAAACTTATTTTTGATTAGTAATATGCATTGCTAAGAAGTTCATTTGGACAACTTTAAAGGCAATTTCTCAATATTTTCTCAATGGAAAGCTTATTCATAAGATGCATGACTAGTTTTGTGGTCCAGGGTCACAAATTATAACAGTTCAAGTAATGTGAAGGAACAGTTCCAAACAGTGAAGTATGCACAGCGTCCACAAAGCCAATGTTTTCCTGCTGAAGCTTATCCACACTGTGTGCAAAACATGCATACACACATGCAAACACGCCATTAAGCACTGAATATCTGTTGCAATTTGCGTTGTGGTAAATGGCTCTCACCCGTGGGTTGGTTGGGGCCACATAATTAGCCAGGAAGGCCAGTCTGTAGGAGAGTTCTCGGACACCCAAAGCCTTGAGCCCCTGAATACCATCAGCCTCAAAGCCCTCCTTCCCCGTCACCCTGCTGCTAGTTTCGGCCCGTGTGCCTTACAAAGATGAGAAGTAATATTCAAACATGCAAAGCACAGATAATATACATGTACTTACTCACAATAGGCACGTTGACAAATGGCTTCCTATTCGTTTTTAAATGGTAAAAACAGACCCAGCAATCTTAGACAATAAATGCTCTCATTTTAATAGAAAAACAGATCAGTACCAGCGAGTGCCATGGCAGACACGTCAGGCACAACTATCAGCGTGCCAGTGAAGTCACAGCGATCTCCTGCTTGTGCAGTTTCCACAGCCTCTGCCCTCAGAATCACTTCCACACTGCGGGGAATGGAGCCCCGCGGCAGCTCCGCCTGCGTCTCCTGAATGCGCACCTGATGATGAATCAGAATAAACTACTCATGCATCTCACATCAACACAGCACACGAGTCCATTTAGAAAATATATATATACACATTTTAAAAATCCATGAAGGTTTATATATTTACTCAAATGAATTACACAAAAAAGCTTAAAATCAATAATTTGATTTTAAGTTTATTGCCACATCAGCTGCATAGGCTATTTCATGGCAAACAAAGAATTTCTTTCCCTTTTTTTTTTTTTTTAAAACGAAACAGTAGTACACAATACAAACATTTAAATAAAGCTATTATAAAACAAAGTGTACTTAAAATTCTATAAAAGATTCTTTAAATTTACTTTTGAAAGAAATTGTAAAAGTTTTTCTGTGTCCAAAATCAGCCAAGAAAGATCATCTGAACTTTACCTTCAAAATTTAAATAATCTTCAAATAAGGAATAAAGTATTAAAAATGCAATTTTTTTTTTGGCCATTTTAGCCAAACAATTTTCCAGTCTGCCAAATTTCAGTCCATCACTATAATGTATTAAGAGCTTTATGTAATACAAACTGTTTCACAGCAGATGTAAAATTTTAATTATGAAAATAATAAAATATCAGCTTTAAAGCAGCTCTACAAAGACAATAGTGTTACAATAGTTTTCGCCATTTCCAGGTTTCAAAATTTTAGTGCATCACTATACAAGTCAAGTCACATTTGTTGATATCACGCTTTAAACAATATGGATTATTTCAAAGCAGCTTCACAGTAATAAGAAAATAACAGCATTGTTACACATTTTCTTCAGTGATAAAACGAATACACTTTCAGGTGTAAAGCAATTTTAAAAAGAGTGTTATTCATAACAGTGTAAATTTAAATGTTTAATACAGTGTTCTCTAATTTGCACATGTACAAATTAGCAAATGACATAAATTTGCCTAAAGTGATTAAGACTCCGCATAAACTGTCACCTTTTTGTGATCAACAGCTCCTGTAAACTGGAAATTGTCAGATTCTCTAAAAGTTGATTAACAAAAGATTTAAACCATTTAAGACAATGTGTATTTAAAAGTACAGAAATAAACATTTTACTCTAAGATTTAAATAAATAAATAAATAAATAAATAAATAAATGCTTGCAATATAATTTAGGATAAAATTAGGAGACCAGTATAAAACTAATTTGATAAAACAGCAAAGCCTAACTTAAAAAAATGACCACTAAAGTTGAAAAGCTAATAGTTATTTTATTAGCTGTGCAGCTTTAGTAGTCATTTAAAAAAAAAAAAAAAACAAAACAAAACAAACAACACACATTTACCACATTCTTACCTTCTGGAAGTCGACGAAGCGGGACTTGTTGGTGTCGAGCATAAAGCGGCGGCGGTTGGCACACACAGGGTTCTTGCAGATAGTCGGTTGCGTGTATTTGAACTGCTGCTCCACGTCTTTGATGACAGACTGACAGTCCAGACAGAGGAAGGTGCCGCTGACCAGCTCCGGGTGCACAGGGTGGGTTCGCACCACCTGACCACTGATGCGTAACAGAGTGCCGACGCGGGCGGTGGAGAGCTCACGGATCCTGGACAGCACAGAGCAAATTACCTTACTCATTTAACATACAAAGAGACTGACCAATCATAACACATGTAATTTACATACACATGTATATTATAAAACATTCAAAAAAATGTCTGGTAAATGTCTGAAAAATAAGGTGTAAACTAATTTAATTTATAAAAATTACAATAATGAAGATAAAATTAAATTACAAGCATGATACAGGCACTGTAAGTGCTTGATTCAAATGTCTGACCCTACAAACCAAATTTAAGAACTGAAATACCTACTTTTGCCTAGATGGAAAGTCTGAAAAAGCCACATAAAACTCTTTGGATGGTGGAATATTTCCATGATCTCTGGCAAAGTGGCGAACTGCTCGGCAGAGATATGGGTAAACCCTGGAAAAACATTACAGATAATACTGAAAATATAAAATTAAGACACAACCTACAGTTCATTCATTCAGCAAATTATAATTTTCTATCATGAAATCTATCATGATTTACCATGATGTATACGATAACCAAAATGACCATTGAAAGCTGCTAACTTACGCTTAATTTATTTGCCAAAAGTAATAAATAAATGACATTTTCTGACTATTCTTTTGTATGTCTTCTTACAGTTTGGTAGCTGCAACTGGAAATGTCAAAATTATACACTCTTACTTTCTAAAAGTTATAATTTTTGTAAGGTTGAAGTAAAATTAAATACTTATAAGAAATAGTCATAAAAAAAATTCTAATTTCATTAAAATAAGTGATATTACAAAAGTATTTTTGTTTTATGACGCATGCATTTTTTGTATATTTAATGACGTGTCTAATTTACACCAACTGTTTTGGGATAATAAATATTGTTACAATAAGTGCAAACAAAAAGGCAAACTTTTAGGTAGCAAAAACAGTTAAATTTTGTTAAAAATGGTTACTAACTCAAAATAACTTTCTATGAGTATATTTTAAAACGTAATTTATTCCTGTGTTTAAAGCTACATTTTCAGCGTCATTACTACAGTCTTCAGTCACACGTTCCTTGAGAAATCATTTTAAGATGCTGATTTGCTGCTCAAGAAACATTTATTATTATCAATATTAAAAACAATTTAGTACACTTTTTCAAGATTGTTTAACGAGGAGGCTTCACACTGTTAAAAAAAAGATAAATACATTTATATTTTTACAAAAGATTTCTATTTTAGATAAATGCTGTTCTTTATTTCATTTTTTTACTGTTTTGCTCTATTTTGGAGCAAATGAAGGCAGGCTTGGTGAGCAGAAGAGACTTCTTTAAAACACATTTAAAAACTTCTGGCTGGTAGTGCATCTCTTTTTTCCTTGATGTTGTCGCAGTTCACCTGTAATATTCCTCTTGAATGGTGGTGGCGAGCTGCTGGTTGTAGTGCTCGATGTTGCTGAAGCTCACGGTCAGTGTGTTTCTCTCCGGTCTGATCAGCTCTTGTGCGTCGGCCAGATATAAAGCGTCGCCGGTTTTATCCTGAAACCTAATTAACCAGACACATTTTATAAGTAACGTTCATTTAGCACTTCGTGTAAAAGTACTGCAACCAACTGCACTCACTCTTCCAAAAATTCCAGAAATAACTTCTGACATTTCTCGGACAGTTCATCGCGCACTTGCACACCCGCGGGCGTCGCTTCCACTCCGGGCTCCATCAGGTACACAGTCAGCTCACCCACACACCTGTACAAGGTAATGAGCCACCCAATCATATACAAGCGCCATGACGTCGACGTAATGACGCTCGCTCCGAAATGCGTAAGATTCGCGACGAGTCATTCTTCTGAGTCGACTCTTTTGAACCTGTATGTGTTCAAATACGCCTGCAGCTCTCACGAGTCACAATTCACTGATTCAATGACTCGGTCAGATCGAATCTCCAATTAACAGAGATTAAATTACTAGAGGTAATTATAATAGAGGTTAGTACTTTATACACATAGACACATTTCTGTACCATTTCTTTTAAAACATTAGAGGCGCAAATCCATTGTTTTGTTTGATAAATGAATCAATAAGGTATGTTAGTGAAAATATTAGGCCTGTGAAACAAAAATTGTTTCACGTAGCAATCAAAATGTTGTCCATCTAAATTAAATTAATTAATTATTTAAATAAATAAATTAATTGTTGTAAAAACTATTTAAATTAACCAAATAAAAACATCACTTGGCTCAACCATTCAACCTAACAAAAAGCAGAAATACAAATATTTTTCTTTAAGCATTAACTATAACAACTATACTATATACTGCAACTATACTATACTACTATAAAATAACTTATAAATATATATACTGTATACACGTTTATTGCAGTAAAAAGAAAAAAAAATCTCGATTTTGAAACTGCATGTAGACACTGCACTCAACAATTATAACCCAAAATATTATAACATAATACAGTTTATATATTTATTTTGACCTCTATTTGAAAATATGGAAAATCTGAGGGCGGAATAAAAAAAAAACGAAATATTGAGAAAATCACCTTTAAAGTTGTCCAAATTAAGTTCTTAGCAATGCATATTACTAATCAAAAAATACATTTTGATACATTTATGGTAGGACATTTACAAAATATCTTCATGAAACATGATTTTTAATTATTGTCATGATTTTTGGCATTAAAAAAATGATAATTTTGACCCATACAATGTATTGTTGGCTATTGCTACACATATACCCGTGGCCCAGGGTCACAGGTCACATATTTGAATAATCATAACATTGTCTTACGGCTCTTCTTGTAGTGACTCCACAGCATCAGAAATACATAGAGAAACTTTTAATTCTTTTATTTAACACACATTTAAAAAAGTGAACCACACTATACAAATGGTTTTCTGGTAGCAGGTAACAATGCAGACAACACGTCTACAAACCTGTCCAACTCGTTCGTTCTTGGGATGTGCAGCTAAAATTGCACCTTTTTTCTAAATTATTTCCTTTCTTCTCTTAAAACGTTTCTGAAGCCCCTCACTGCTAAGATTTCAATGCATCTTTGTTCATTTTTTACTTCATTTAAATGCTGATAGGCAATAACATGCTTAATGTGTAGGGTTTATTTCTGATTGGGTTTTTAAAACCTGCAATGTTTTATTTTGCGAGATTAAAGCTCGAGGTCTCTGTTTGTATGTACATTTCCAATGCAGTCCGTCCGTACGCAGGGCAGCGGTAAAGTCCATCTCTCGCACATACACATTCACTGACGCGCACACACACACTCCTCTTCTGTTAGTCCGTTTGCTTTTTAAACTCAACACAGGCTGAACATCAAGAGGAATGATATTTATTACCCAAGAGACAACTTAAAAAAAAAAAATAAAAAAAAAATAAAGTGAGAGTGAGAGAGACAGACAGTAAAGGCATGGAGGAGCGAAGAAATGTTTAGGCCAAGTAGCTGTAGGTGTCCTTCTCTCCATCCACCCGCTCCAGATATTCCTTCTCTATGAGGATGTCAATGCACTTCTGCAAAACAGAACACAAAACAAAGTACATATGAGTTCTTCTGTACAGATAAAACAGGGTTTCTGCAGGTATTACAATGGTAAATTTAAGACCAAGTACCGAAAAATTAATAAATTAAGTGCAGGGAACAGTATGTCAATATGGCCTCTAAATGTAAATATCAAGGTTGTATTAGCAACATTTGAAACATTAAAAAAAATACATCTTTCACTTAGGAGTGTGCGATACTGACAAAAAATAAGCTCGATATTTTCTTGGATTTTACTGATAATAATTAGACAATATTTTGCTGAGTGCATTATTGTGCTGGTGTCTTAAGAACTACCATGGACAGCTACATTTTTTGATATTCTTCATATTGTATGGTGGTCTGTTCACACTGATAGAAATTAGTCTTTTCCAATAAGTTTTACATTTATTTTTACCTTTTATGGGCATTTTAAATTTTAAAAAAGCCATTTTTTCAAAAAGTGTGCATTATCCTTTTGAGTCAAATTCATACATTTGGGCTGTTACCAAGCAAATGAAATCAGTATCAACAAAATTTGTCTTTGCAATGCAAAGGAAACACAAAGCTGCATCTGAAGTGGCATTTACATGCGTTTACACGCTGTTTAATGCAGGTCATGAATGCATTTAACCTGCAGTTACAAATGCATAAATAATGTCTTGACATTATTAAACGGTCAATACTGATATTTGAAATTATTTAAATAATAAAAATTATATTTTAAATGTGGAATTAAAACCGCCAGTAGGTGTCTGTAAGTCAGTTATTAAGCGAGTCATTGCGATTGAACCAAATCATTTAAATGGTTGAATCATTCAGTAACAAAACACCATCATGTTTGGAGACGCTAAATAGTGCTGTGGCGGTGTTTGAAATGATTTTATTAGCGAAATAGAGCAAAAACAGGCAATATGGAGTCTAAAATGTAAGTCTCTTAATTCTTGACTATTGAACTGTTGTAAAAAAATCAATATCACATTTGTAATGATGGTAATTTTTGGAAAAGAAAACGACACTCTTCATGTAATATTGATTAACCATATGAAGTGGAATAAATCTATGCATTTTATGTCTCCATGTCTTGAATTTGTGAATGTATTTCTAAATGTATTTTAATAGACTGAATCATGCAGTGCAAGAACGCACTAATGCACACTAATCTAGACTTCTCGTAATGCGTGCACTGCACTGTTGATAATGTCAAATTGAACATCGTTAAAACAACAATTGCGATATTATCGCAGACAATACATAATCGCACACCCCTACTTTCAACCATAACTTCTATTACACCCGCAAAAAAAAAAAAATAAAAGTTCTTCCTTAGTATTTTTAAATCAAGACACATTACGTAAAATGCAATAAAAAGTAGTTTTCTGAGAAATTGATCGAAATGAAGTGAGTTTATGACTAAAACAACAACAACAAATATCTGCCAATGGGCTCAGAAAAATCAACACTATAAAGAGAAAAGTTTTCATAATCCATCGACAGATATTTAGAACTCAATTTTATTCAGTTTCTCAGAAAATAAGACTTCACATTTTCATTTTGCACCTCAAGTAAATGTATCTTAAGGAAGTTTAAATATTTGTATTGGAAAATCAAAAAATACTGATATTCTTTTTTTTTTTTTTGCGGTGCAAACAACATTTAATGCCTTTTGAGTTTCCATTTAATTTGAATTTAAATTTGAATTCCAATTTAAACCTTTTAAGGCTTTAATTTGAGGAAGGGTGAATTAAAACCTCAAGATGCACAGGCACCCTGTAAAATTCCTGACCTTGATGACGGGAACTCTGGGTTTGAACCGGGATGAAAGCTGGTTCAGAACCTCAGCCAGGAGCTGCTGATGCTTCAGAACCTTCCTCATCTTCATGATTCTCACTATGGCCGCCTATGCAAAGATGAACACAATTAAACTTAGTACGCTATTCTAATCACACCTCACCAATACTTGGACTATTTTGCAATGTACTGTATTCTTATGGCAGAACTGAAAACTTTTATTCCACCAGAGCACATTAAATGAACCAAAAGTGACCGTGAAGACATTTATAATGTTACAAAAGATTCTATTTCACATGATGTTCTTTTGAACTTTGGATCAAAGAATCCTGAAAAATAAAATGTGTCAGTTTCTACAAAAATATTAGGGAGTTGTTTTCAACACTGATAATAAAACATGTTTTTGAGCAGCAAATCATGAAGGATCATGTGACACTGAAGACTGGAGTAATGATGCTAAAAATTCAGCTTTGCGTCACAGGAATAAATTGCACATTAAAATATATTCATATTCATACCTGAATCAGGAGTTTCCTGTCCTCTTCAATGTTTTTATGAGTCGTTTCCTGTTCCTGTTTCTGCTCCGTCTTCATTGGCACGTTAATGTTCACTCTTAGTTTTTTACTGGGGACGAAATAATTCAGCCATTAATATTCACAAATTCATTTTCTCTGCTGCATTCTAAAGCACAAAATGTAAACCATTAAATATAGATTCATAACTGTTTGCTAGATGAGATGCACTCATATGACCTACTTTTTATAGCCCAGGAAGAGTTTTATGAGGGTGTCAGGTTTGAATTCCACTTCATCCACGTTTGCGTTCTCGTCCTCTAGAACCTGCACAGACACATGATTACAGAAGACAGCTGCAAATACACAATTACATGAAATATTAGCCTGTTGAGTCAAAATGAAATGGCATTCACAACCCATTTAATCTTCGAAAACTGAAGCTTTTCAAAGTGAAACCAACTATAAGAACTTTCTTCCAGTAGAACGTCCAAAGAAAATTAATTCTATGTGAAGAGTGGGCATTTTATAGCAGATTAAAGAGGATTAAACAAAAATAACATCTAAATAGCTGTTTGGTGATTGGTTAACACTCTTCATGGCCTCGATGACATTAGCAAAAAGGTAAAGTTGTTTCAGAGGTGGAGTAATTATATTTAAATAATAAATATTAGGTGGAAATGGGCTTGTTTTTTTTTGGTTTTTCAGTAACCGTTTTTTTTTAAATAATGACAAAAAATACGTACCAGCAACTTGGATTTCAATAATATTTGCAAAACCTGCACCAATATGTCCTAAAAACACATAAAAAAAGCTCTGTTAATGTGCAAAATCAATATTTGATTGATATCTGGATCTTGTTTTAGACTTCTTGTTGAGAACCCTTTTATTTCCTTACTATTTTGATCTGTGTGCTGTCCGTCAGCTGCTGGACTGTATAAACGTCTTCTGTGTTATACTGCAGTAGAATGGCCATCTGAAATGTAGATGCCTGTATGGACACACAACCAGTATAATTAATATTCATACACTATTAATGCACCAATTATCCTAATAACTGGTTTATTTAAATGCAATTAATATCTCTGTTAGGGCATATTTACCAAATTTACACAACCATTCAAAAGCTTGTAGTCAGTAAGATTTCTTATGCTTTTATTTAACAAGGATGCATTAAATTGATCAGAAGTGACAAAGACATTTTTAATGTTATAAAATATTTCTATCATAACAAATGACATCGACAAAAACTATTAAGCAGCAAATGTTCAACACTAATAAAACAAAATGTTTCTTGAGCAAATCAGCATATTAGAATGATTTCAGAAGGATCATGTGACACTGAAGACTGGAGTAATGGTGCTAAAAATTCAGTTTTGTATCAAAGGAATAAATTACATTTTAAAATATATTCAATTAGACAACAGGTATTTCAAATTGCAATATTTTTTCCCAATTTTACTGTTTTTACTGTATTTTTAATTAAATAAATGCAGCCTTGGTGAGCAGAAAAGATTTCTTTGAACGCTAGTGTATAGTGAAGCATTGAAGTCACACGCATCTTGTCATACCTGTAAGGTGTATCGGTTTTTGAAGCAGTTGGTGACCAGTTCTCCTTTGGACAGATGGTAAAGCCAGGTGAGCTTTCGGCCGCTGTGTCTGCTGGCATAGAAGGCTGTGAACCTTTGGTAGCTCCTCTCCAACTGTGTTGGAAGAGACAGATAACTGATTTACAAAAACCTTGGAAAATCCAAGAACAAGTGATTTACATACAAGCCTATTAGTATTATTACCTCAGATGGCAGAGCAAAAGTGCAGGACTGCTGAAAGGGCCATGAACCCGAGCTCAACACCTGGATGCTGAAGTCCACTAGAAAACAACAAGACATTTATAAAGGAATTCAAGTACAAATGACAGTATTTCATACTGCAACAAAGAAGAGTGCAGCTCATCCTTACGGTCTAAAGGCTCAGAGTTCGTGAGGTGCTTCTTGAACTGTTCGTTGAGGTCTTTGCTGACTCCAATGTCCTGGAACATGCGCTGGAGTTTCGATGTGTATTCAAAGCCACACGCTTGCTAAAAATGACAAATCAAAACAAAAGTGTTAGACACAAACACTGATGATGGAACTGAAATTACAAAAACATTAAAAACAAGCACAAGGAGATAACAAGGGTTGGGTGGAATAGAAAAAAAATTATTAAAAAAATAAATAAATGTATGGTAGAACTGTTGCACCTTTAGTTTGGAAATCATGCTGGCCTCTGCGTCGTCGCTGGCACTGTTCTGATGGACCAAACGCTTGGCCAGCATCTTCGCGTAGAACTTCTGGAACACGTCCTTGTCTTCAATATACTTAAACACCACCATCTACCAAAATAAAAAAGAACAAACGATCAATACAAAAACAAAACAAAGGCATTATGTTAAATCCTGCACAAAATTGCTGTGAAAGCATTTTTGCAATTATATTATGTAAAAACGCACCACTTGATTCAGAGTGTCTTCAAGTTCTGCCTCCTCTGGGTTTTTGGAGCTGAAATATCAGACAGAGGTTCGATTAGATCCAGCACAGGGATTTAATGTCACACATACAGTGTGTGCCAACAGACGGAGACATTATACACACCTCTTCTTGAGCAGTGAGTCGCAGTATCTGGCCAGCAGTTCAGGAGATTTGCTGGAGGACTGAACCATCTTAGTAACAGCATTATTATTGATGAAGCGTCCACAAGCCTGAACACACAGAAAATACATGTCTGAATACTTTCAAAATACAACACCAAAACATAGTTCTACACATATTATTCGTTTCTATTATCAAAATATGCATTTATTTTGCCTTTAAGATAAAATATGAAAATATAAAAAAAAAAAAAAAAAAAAAAAAAAAAGTATAATAATAGTATAATAAAGTATATATTTTAAATTAGATTTTATTTTTTTGATTTTCCATGTTCACTTTAATTTAAATTAAAGTTTTAGTAATTTAGTTGTTTTTACTTTAAAATAATTTCTATACATTTATTCATTTTAGTTTTTGCAGTCCTTCAACTTAAACTTGTGTTATTTTTGTATTACTAAGATACTATTGTAGTTTTTATTAATATTTTCATGAAGTTTTTATTTTTACATTTGCTGTTTACTTAAAATTTTAGTGTGTTTGTCATTTTTAGTTTTTTCATGTCTATATAGTTTATACATAGTTTATTATTTTTTATTAATTTTAGTTATTTTAGTACATCAAATTAAACTAAATTATAGTTAAAAAAAAATAGTTACAAAAATAACTATATTTATATTAAATTATAATAATAATACTAATATAATAATATAATAAATATAATAATAGAATTTTATAATAAATTATACCTAAACGATTTCTATAGATTTTTTTCAGTTAATTTTTTTTTTTCTTTTTTTTTTAAGTAATGAAAATATTTGTAATGGTTATTTTTAAATAATTAAAAATGGTTATTTTTAATAACTTTACCTCTATCAGGTTAAACTGGCAAAATACTACAACTAATATAATCTTGACTAAAAAGAACTGAAAAGATTGTCATACCTTGTCAAGAGCAGCCACAAAACCAGCATCATTGTTGAACGCTGACATCACCAGGGCATTGTACTTCTTGTGCACATCCAGAATTGTCTGAACGTACATTTTGGGGTCCTAGAAAAAAATACAAAAATTCATAGAGGTTAAAACATGTATTGTCAGAAAGATTTGATTTAAAGCATGATGATCTTCAAGCTAGATAGCATGATGTACAATGCAAAGCAAACAGACTCACATTGAGTGCAGACTCCCCACACTTCTCGATGGCTGCCAAGCCTTGATTATAAATGTGCGTTTCCAGAAGTTTCTTTAATTCTCCCAAACCATCAGTGATCCGTGACACAAGATTGTACATGCGGCCAAGATCTACATAGAGAGAATGAATAAATTACAGTTGAGATTTCAATTTGAATGATTCGTGTACAGACATTCAGTTTTCACTGTCGTTCTGACCTTCATTCTTGTCTGCGTCCAGAAGGTTCTGGAACTCTGTGTGGAAGATCTCCAGGTGCTTCTCGATGAGAACCTGCTCACACTTCCTGGCCAGCTCATCCTGTGTGCTCTCATGGAGGTAAACCTGCACTCTCCTCTGCTCCTCCAGCAAACGTGCCTCAGCCTGCAAACCGCACACAGATCAACACTTAAATTTCACACTAGAGTGGTGTGATACAAGTAAATAAAATTAAAAGCTGACTTTTCATGATGTTTGATATACACTACTATTTAAAAGTTTGGTTTCAGTAAGATTTTTGAAACCTCTTAAGCTCACCAAGGCTGCATTTATTTGATCACAAACACAGTAAAAACAGTAATATTGTGAAATATTATTACAATTTAAAATAACTGTGTTCAATTTGAGTATATTTTAAATTGCAATTTATTTCTGTGATCCAAAGCTTAATTTTCAACATCATTACTCCAGTCTTCAGTGTCACATGATCAATCAGAAATCATTCTAATATGCTGATTTGCTGCTCAAGAAACATTTCTTATCAACGTTGAAAACATAACATGTCTTTACTGCATAACAAATTTCTTTACTGTCACTTTTGATCAATTTAATGAACCCCAGTATTAATTACTTAAAAAGAAATTACTGAACCTAAACTTTCAAACAGTAGTGTACATTCTACATAAATATATTAAGCAAGTGTTGTAAGATCACTTCAATATTCACAATGCTGCTAAATTTAACACAACAAATTAACTGTAAATAAATTTTAAGTTATCACCCAGTCCCTCTTGTTAACACCTACACATTTATTAAAATGCACAAGCTTTGATTTAGTTTTTTTTAAAGCATGTCCTGCTATTTTGTTCTCACCTTCTTCATGTACTCAGTAACAGGGTTCTGTTGCAGGAACTCTGTGCTTTCCCTTGTGTAAAACCGTTCGGTGTCAGCCAGGAACTGAGTCTCAAAGTATTCCTTGTAGACAGACAGAGTGGGACCTTTAGCGAAGGCATCGTCCTCATTGAGACCCAACTCAACTGCGAGAGACAGAGAGAAACTTTTCTGAGCAACTGCAGAACTTCTAAGTGTCATATATCACAGACGCAAACAAACAAACATGACATAAATGACGACGCACCATAGGACTGGACCACTCCACTAATGAGTCTAGTGTTGATGGTTTCTCCATTCCTCTCCTTCTCGATCAGCTTCAATACTGCATTTGTGACCTAAGAACAAAGGTACCAAAAAAGACATTCTTATTTGAGTTATTCGCATATGTCCAATCTGACATATTCCGTTTCCAATCTCACCTGCTTATTCAGAGGTCGAAACAAACATTCCCTCCACGTCACCAGAGCAAGCTGAAAAAAAACACACACAACCAATAAAGTTCAATTAAACCAACTGTTAATGAAGTGAAACTCTGCTGTAACGCAGAAAAAAAGCAAGAAATGCTTACAGAGTAGATTTCATAGATTCCTTTCCGGCCCTCGTCACACTCTCGGCGCACCCAGTGGCGGTTGAGGTAAGCACAGATCCCGTTGAGCACTTTGCTAGAGAACCTGTAATCCTCCCACTGCTGTGTATAGAACTTCAGAACGCTCTCGTCCATCAGATCCTCTCCATCCTGAGGACAACAGTCAAATAAATCTGTTCAATGAGTTTAAGTTTATCCAGTGATCTTGAATGTTGAAGCTGTTGTAACTGGTCTACAGCTTGTTCTAGGGCTGCCCCCTAATAGTCAACTAAAAATTAGTCGACTAGAAGAGGCTTAGTCGACTAAACATTTTTACTCGATTAGTCACAGAAAAGTCTGTCTTTGTCCGTGACACACAGATCATTAACGGATGGTCTTAGAGGTAATTACAGTATACTGGGCAGGAAATCCAAACGCTCGCCTCCATACATCGACCTCAAATATAAATCACTGAAACATTGAAAAGCAGTAGCAATTTTACACGGCCGTTCACTCTAACGTGAACCTAGATAAATGTGCGCTATCAGGCACATATTCAAGTGTTTGTGCTTAGTGTGGAAGCTGTTAGCACGCTTACTGCATGACATGGAGGCGTCGGCGCCATCACTGGCATTTTTTCCTGAGAACAGTGGAAACAAAACACGCCGTCATACAGATAAGAGTAATACATCATTCGAAACTGTCGAGCGTCTACTTTTATTTATGTAAACTCACAATATTAACAAAATCTTGTGCTTTTGTAAAATAGAGAAAACAAGAGGATGTGCTTTTTGCCGTCTTCGTGAACTGGAGCACAGCACAAAACTCAAGCGTGGCGTATATAAGAAATATATCTATAGAAAGCTTAAAATGTCTACTTTAAAATGGGCCAATTCACATCAGAAACATACTCTCCAATTATATAATCTGTATGAAAAGTGCATTTCTCTCAAAAGGCATGCCCACTGTACTGTGGAGATGGCAAGTCAGCATCCACTTCATCTTTGCAGCTGACACTGACTCAGAAAATGTTAGTTTATTAATAAATAATTAAAATATCTCCTCGCTATTTTTTCCCAGCACATGGTCATTACTTTTGCGGTGCTCGGCGGCAAGCTTAATGCTTGCACTTGAGAGCAAAATTGGCTATATATTAAAGGCTCATTATGGTTTTGTCCCCACCCCATACTATATATTTAATTAATTTAGTTAGTTGACTACTAGTCGACTATAAAAATCTTTAGTTGGGTGCAGCCCTATATTGCTCATACAACGGCATTTTAGGGCCACATTTATTTAAAAAAAAAAAAAAAAAAAAAAAAAAAAAAAAAATTACAAACATCAAGTCGGAATATTTCGAGAATTAAGTCTAAATTACGAGAATGAAGTCAAAATATTATGAGAA
Source organism: Labeo rohita (assembly GCF_022985175.1). Taxonomy (NCBI): domain Eukaryota; kingdom Metazoa; phylum Chordata; class Actinopteri; order Cypriniformes; family Cyprinidae; genus Labeo; species Labeo rohita. The sequence goes on from NC_066870.1 coordinate 34,725,727, forward strand.
TAAAGTTGAAATGTAGACAAAAAGACGTTATTCTCTAGACATTTCAACTTCTCGTAAGTTCTCGACTTTATTCTCGGAACATTTCGACTTTATTCTCTGAACATTTCGACTTTATTCTAGGAACATTCCGACCGTATTCTCCTAAATTCTCCACTTTATTATCGGAACATTCCAACTTCATTCTCGGAACATTCCGACTTCATTCTCAGAACATTCCGACTTTTTTCTTGTAAATTCTCAACTTTATTCTTGTACGTTCTCCATGTTATTTTCGGAACACTCCGACTTCACTCGCGGGAACATTCCGACTTCACTCTCGTAAGTTCTCAACTTTAATCTCGGAACATTCCGACTTCATTCTTGTAAATTCTCAACTTTAATCTCGGAACATTCCGACTTCATTCTCGTAAATTCTCGACTTTATTCTCGGAACATTTCGACTTTATTCTCGGAACATTTCGACTTTATTCTCGGAACATTTCGACTTTATTTCGGAACATTTCGACTTTTTTCTTGTAAATTCTCGACTTTATTCTCGTACGCTCTCCATGTTATTCCCGGAACACTCCGACTTCACTCGCGGAAGTTCTCGTCTTCACTCGCGGAAGTTCTCGACTTCACTCGCGGAAGTTCTCGACTTCACTCGCGGGAACATTCCGACTTCACTCTCGTAAATTCTCAACTTTAATCTCGGAACATTCCGACTTCATTCTCGTAAATTCTCAACTTTAATCTCGGAACATTCCGACTTCATTCTCGTAAATTCTCAACTTTAATCTCGAAACATTCCGACTTCATTCTCTGAACATTGCAACTTCATTCTCATAAATTTAGGACTTTATTCTCGGAATATTCCAACGTTATTCTGGGAACATTCCGACATTATTCTCGGAACAGAAAACAGGCTAGACTAAACGATTCGTGGGATTTAAGAATCAATATTGTTTCGTAAAAATGAGAATCGATTAAAATCGAGAAATTTTTATTTTTTGCACAGCCCTAGTATCAACCATAAACCTTTGAATGGTAGTGTCAAAATACACTTAATTTTATAAAGTACCTTTAGTAAGTTTGTAAGGTAATTCTTCAGAAATTCCTTCAATCTCTTGTAGAGTTCCAGCCCCACAAACTGAGCTCCTCCAGGTGTGGGGGTTTTCTTCGAAGGTTTGGACGGGGGGGCACCAGCACCGCGGGCCTGATTCGACTGATGCACACTAGTGCAATAATTATACACATGACTGAAAATCAGGAAGTTAAGGACACAACAGACACTAGACAAGTTTTTAAAAATGAATTAGCAATGAAACTGCAATTAAGGATACGTGTAGAGCTCCATGTAGCGTGACTTGGCCATGCTCTGGCGGGTATACACCTGCTGGATCCCCGCCCGCAGATCATCCCAGATCTGGTCCAGCCCGATCTGCTTCAGACCGTGGGGGGTCTGGGTCCGGTTAGACGACATCCTCTCGGCCCTGCCGCTGTGCGTCTGACGCTCCTCCTGACGTTTGATTGGTTCTTGTGCCTGTCACTCAAGAGCTACTCCTCCATAGGGTCAAGCGGTTAGAGAGGACGAGGAGGGGTGACCCTCAGGGAACAGCAACGGACAAGAAAGAAACCTGTGAGGAACAAGAAAAGGAGTTACACAGGCTGTTGGACTCAAATTAGAACTAAATACATTTAAGGAAATGAGTCTCTCAAGTGTAGTCTGTCTCCATTCATTACAGAAATCTAACAGGAATCTGCTATCAGATGCTCAGATCTCAAAAAAAAAAAAAGCAGCAGTAGTTTTTCCTGGGATAAACATTCCTCGTATGGAATCTACTGTTCATTATATCCTGGGGTTCCCTTCTTGTATCCATGGCAACAACTTAAGGAACAGAAAATATTCCGCTAGGAGCTCTGAGCCGCAGCCGGTGCTGTATCCAAGCAAACTAACAGCGTTCTGCCATTAGATCATGACATGGAGTGATCTACTCAGACAGAACAGCACACCTGTGGGACAGCAGAACATCCGGACACAGATTTGATGATTTTCACTTAGTTTATAATTTAAAAACATGACCAGAGCAGCTGAACATGGTAATTATATTATACATCCACTCTAATGAATTAGAGATTTTGTAGCACAAAAAACAGTAACATTTTGAAATATTTTTATATTTTAAAAATAAATTTTCTATTTATATATATATTTTTAAAATGTTAATTATTCCTGTAATTTCAAAGCTGAATTTTTAGCATCATTACTCCAGTCACATGATCCTTCAGAAATCATTCTGCTTTTCTAATTTGCTGGTTAAAAAACATTTATTATTATTAATATGTTAAAAACGGCAGAGTAGATTTTTTCAGGTTTCTTCGATGTTCAGAAGAATAGCATTTATCTGACATCTTTTATAACATGTAAAATGTCTTTATCATAACTTTTTAAAGCATCTGTGCTAAATAAAAGTATTATCTAATATCATTTCTGAAAAAATTAGCTTTGATCACAGGAATAAATTACATTTTAAAATATATTCAGATAGAACAAAGTTATTCTAAATAGTAAAAATATTTCAAAATTTTACTGTTTTTGCTGTACTTTGGATCAAATAAATGTAGGCTTAGTGAGCAGAAGAGACATCAAAAAAACATAAAAAAGCTTAGTGTTTAAATACTTTTGAGTGGTAGTGTATATATATATATATATATATATATATAATACACGCACATAAAGGCCAGTTAAAACTAATGCTACAATTGTTACCTGTTTTTTTTTTTTCTCAAGTTCACTGCTAAAGTCAATCTGATTTCTAATCTCTGCCTTCTCCAGATATCTAACGATCTCTGCTGAACTCTAACATTCTCCTCATTTGACTGACCCTTACTTCATGATGTTCCTGAGAGCCTGTCTACAATGTGAGTAAGCGAAATGTCAAAACTGGACATCTAGCTTAATTTCTCACAATGTGAGCGACGTAGTTTTGTCGAATGTCTCGCAGTTCATCGTGTACAACCGCATCAGCAGAGCCAGTGAGGGCGATTCATTAGATACGAACTACGACTGTGTTTATGTTTTCAGTCCAATAAATCCAATAAAACCGCACATAGAATTAAAAGTTGCCTAATTATATGTGCTTCATGTAAATACAATCTGACTGATGAGGCCTCGCCTCAAAACACACCACAGATACTCTGTAAAACACGTAGAGATCCGTTAATACAAGTCAGGAGAAAACAAATACATAATGCAGTAGCACTTATGATAATAATTTATTAATTATCGCTAATAACTCTGCGTGTTTGTGTTCAGGATTAAAGCTAAAGCTAACCGCTAATCTCGCGCTCTTACCATCATCCAGAAAGAACGACACACGTAAACATGAATCTCCAACAACGCTCCGGATCTTGGTTGAAAATATTCCGTTTTATATATCACACACGTGTGTGACGATCTTTATTTTCGACTAATAAAATAAAAAAGAGCGACGCCGAAACAACGAAGACAGAAAAACTCCGTCAGCGCGTGCTCACGGAAACACAGTCCCCCCCGGAAACAGAGACAAACTCCGTCAGCAAGCGCGTCGCCGGAAAACAGCGACTGTGGTCGAAGGTTCCGCCTCGGTTTCGTGTCACACGAATTAGGTGAGTAATGAATAATTTTGATAATAATTATAGGAATGACTGATTATGGACTTTCGGATTTTATATATGCACAAATGTTCTCTATTCACCGCGGAGTCAAATCTCACCGGACAGAATTCAGTGCACAACGACAAATAACTCAACTATTAACACATAAACATGTACTAAAACACATTTGTCAAAATTATTCTTTGCCGACAAACCCATTGATTATAGCCAGCACAACTTAATGTAAAATCAAATTTTCGGTTTGCACCTACGTCACGATTTGGTCAGTTACCCGGATGTGCGGCCATATTGGCGATACTCGGATGTAAACAACGGCATGAATTGCACAGTTAATGTATTACTGATACGTTGTTGTTCTGCTAATTTATGCGTAAAAAACGTGTGGAAGCTGCTAAATCATATAGAGAAGGACTTAATAAGCAAGAAAGGGCACACTATTTTGACAAAATTAAGTTAATAGGTGGTAAAGATGCATTGCACGTACAAGCAGTATTAATTGCGATATTAGCCTAATATTTCAGCTGCCTGACCGGAAATGATATGAACAAACACAAATGTTGTCAAGATTCTTGCCCTGGAAATCCTGGTTCAGTTTGGCCAATCACAAACACCTTTTGTTCCTCAAACTTATTTTTTGCACTCTTCTGCCAGATTTGTTATAACTTTTGGCAGTCTATAGTACTCCAAATGTGTTTTCAGGTCTGACCGATTAGTACAGTCCAAAACATGACAATAATTTACCATTTTCAGCAGAAATAATGAGCAAAATATGCGAGTTTCGTTCAGTTCAGTGGCATTGTTTACATTCAGTGCCACCAATATGGCCGATTGATGATGTGTCGTGAAAACACGCTATTTAAGTTTCATTAAAATGCATATGCATAAGCATCTTTGTATTACTGATACCATAATTTTACTATACCACCACCATACATTAGAGTATCAAAATTAATAGTTGGATGTAGACATACTTACATTTTTAGAAATGAAATAACCAATCAGAATTTTTACTAAAATTAAGCAATTTAGTGTAAGAAATCTTGACTAACATTATAAGTGGAAAAGAAGAAAAAGCGTAAAATATGGCTTCTTTAAGATTAACATGAACTATAATGATCATAATGATAATAAGAGGACCATATTAAACACAACTGTCACTCATTCCCTAAAAAAAATGTTTTTTTGTTACAAAAACAATCCAGTAGTTTATTGGGATTTGCATGTGTTCATTATTGGAGAGCCAGTTTCTTTACAACCCTCAACATGAAATGACATTTCATCATATACATGAGCATTTTCAAAAAAAGAACAGGAAAACAAATGATTGCATTATGTTATAATAAAATCACAAAGTAATTCTGAAGTGACAAACCTTAATAAATAAGCAATTATGTTAATTTAAAAGACCAACTGATATATTGGTAATGCATAAAGAGACATTAAACATGTTAATAATCAATGAAACAACCCGAAATGTACAGAAAGCAACATTATCATAGTGCTTTATTATAAACCAGGTTTTGTAATCTATCTGATGGTTGAATAATACTCTTGTTAGTGAATTCACATGAGTGTAGAAGAAACTCTTATGAGACCATGTTAATAAACTGCCAGAAATACAGTGTAAATCAAACACAGTTAAAGGGATAGATCATCCAAAAATGAAAATTCTGTTATCATTAACTCACCCTCAATTTGTTGGCCCCCATTGACTTCTATAGTATGGAAAGAAAATACCCACATTCTTCAAAACAGGTTTGGAACAACTCAAAGGTGAGTAATTGACAGAATTTTATTCTTTGGGTGAACTATCTCTTTAAGAAATTAAAAAATGACTTAACCAAGCACAATTAAGACGATATTAAAAATGGTTTGTACATAAATTTGTGCTGCTGATTTCGAATGAGCAGTGCATTAAACTGCAAAACACACAGAAAAAGTCATCTTTCTCCTATATTAACATGTAAGGGTCATCAAATCTATCACAAAATCCATGCTTGGCCAGAAGAAACCTTGAACCTTTGAGGCACATTAAAAGACACTGGAGCAATGATTCATGATCATTTACTACTGAACACATCTGAACTAAAAATCTAGGGCTTTCATGTTTTTTAAGAGCATCTCGTTATAAAAGCCCTCTAAATGGCCTGCCATGTTTTCCATAGAGTTCGAACAAGCACTTAATGGAGAAACAGATAAATAACACTGAATTCTGATAACTATAAAGAACATTTAGCATGAGATACAAAAGTGCTGCGATAACATTGATGAATGATTCAGAACGCCGTTGATTACCATGCTACAATATATTATTGTCCTGAAGATGCTGACAACAAAATGTTTAAATACAATCAAATGTCATTATCAGAAACATAAATATGCATCATTCTGTACACATTCCGTATTGTGCTATTGGAGTGCATTCGTAATTGCTGAACACACACTTGTTAACAGACCAGCAGTATTGCAATGATAAAAATGCATCAGTTGTTTTTGTTTTACTGTCGTCATCCCACATGGAATATGCCTGTTATCATGTGTGCATGGGATGAATTTGATCTCACAGAAGTCCTTGTGCCGTATTCACTTACATACAAAATAATTACAGAACAGACATGCCAGTCAGTGCACAGACGTCTTGCCAAGTGTCCGTTTCACATCGGCTACTCGAAAAGCTCAGTATGACCTTTTTAATGTATTCCTCAATGCCATGTCAGAGAACGAAGCCCCGCCCAGGGGGTGTGGCTAAATGAACCACTCCTTCTTGCTCTCATCAATGGTCTCTGTGAAGGCGGGGTCATTCACGATGATGGCTGCATCAGCACAGTCGGCAGACTCCGCCCCTTTGGCCTCGTTGGTGTGGTAGGAGCCCTTGTGATGGAACATGTGACGCACCAGGAACACCAGCGTGCAGAGGATGGTGAAAATCACCACTGCGATGATGCCTACGTGGGTGAGAAATTATATTGAAATCATGACTGTAATAATGAATCATGTCATTAAATAAGTTTAGAAATGTCCTACAGCAGTGATAACATAATTCTAATTATTTTAACATTATTACTCTATTTTATTATTGTTATATTATTAAATAATAATATTAATGATTACAATGATGAATTGTATCATTAAAATCAGTTTAGAAAAGTTCTACACCAATGATAAAATGTCTTAAGCAGCACAGGTATATTTGTAGCAGTAGCCAAAAATACATTGTATGGTCAAAATTATGGATTTTTCTTTTATGCCAAAAATCATTAAGATATTAAGTAAAGATCATGTTCCATGAAGTTATTTTGTAAATTTCATACCGTAAATATATCAAAACTTAATTTTATAGCATTGCTAAGAACTTAATTTGGACAACTTTAAAGGTAATTTTCTCAATATTTTGATATTTTTGGCACCCTTAGATTCCAGATTTTCATATAGTTGTATCTCGGCCAAATATTGGCCATACATCAATGGAAAGCTTATTTTTTATTGCACCTTTCATATGATGTATAAATCTCAATTTCAAAAAATTGACCCTTATGACTGTTTTTTGGTCCTGGGTCACAAATATGAAATTAGATTACATTATTTTAATGACTACATTCAAATTATTTGCGTAATGCTTATTATTTTAATATTTCAATATTACATTATATTTTAACATTTTTATAAATATTAATATTATATATTTAGACAATAATATTAAAATAATGATTGCAATGATGAATCATGTAATTAAAATCAGTGTAGAAATTATTATACTGATATTTTAATATTACACTATATTTTAATATTTCATAAATTATTATATATTTAGACAATGATATTAAAATAATTATTGCAATGGTGAGTCATATAATTAAAATCATTGTAGAAATATTCTACACCAATGGTAAAAAAATCAAATTATTTTAACAATATTATTTTGATTATATTATATATCAAATTAAATTACAATCATGATTGTAATGATAAATCATGTCATTAAAATTAAATTAGAGATGTTCTACACCAGTGATTAAAAAAAACCCCAAAAATTCTAACTTTAGTAATAATGTTATTTTGATTATATTGTATTATATTGTATTATATTATATTATACTATATTATATTATATTATATTACTAGAATCATGATAAATAATATAATTAAATTCAGTTTAGAAATGTTCTACAGCAATGATAAGATGTCAAAGACTAGGAAATATAATTGTTGGTTGGTTATATTTAAAGTTATTGCCATATCATAGTAGATACGGATTCGCCAAACAATAAAATACATAGACATTAAACATTTTTTAAAATCCTAAAATATTCTTTACGTGTATTTGTGATAAAAACTGTAATAGTTTTCTAGATGCATCTTATAAAATAAGTCCTTCAAAGTTTGTTTTGATAAAAATTGTCTCATGACATAAAAAATTAAGCAGTCCCAAAACGGGTTTTATGAAAATGTTAGCACTGATAACATGCATTTCTAGTTAAATTAAAATGTGTAACAGTATTATACTCTATCAGTATATCACCTCCAATTATTGCAGAGTCTCTGTTGACGCCATCACGGCTGATTCGCTCCTCATTGAATGGGAACCTGGCACCGGCTTGAAAGAAAGAGAAAAAACACAGTTTTCTGAACACAGTTTCTCTAAACTTGACAGTCCCTTTCATTGAATTTCTTGGCATAGATGAAGTACAGAAGGTCAGTGGAACATGTAGGCAGATGAGTGTATCTTTGCACGTGCTCAAGTGTTTCTCTCAGGAGGAGTTGGTGGGCTGCTGTTGGCAGGGGAGCAGATCTGAGACCAACCGTCTGCTCTTTTCATCTGCCGTCTCCACAGGCTCCAAACGCCATACTCCACAAATATCCACGAAAGCTCAGGGTACTCAGTGTCATGGGTGTAAGCGCACACACACACACGCACACACACACAAACTGCTATCTATTTATGTATCTATCGCAAGATCACTCATCCCCCCCAGTCTTATTTCAATCTAAATTTAGTTTTATTGTTATGACAATAACAGTGAATTCATATTTCTCATGCATTTGAAATTTAGCTGTGTATACTGAGATATTTAAGTAAATAAAGTAAAATAATGCAAATTGCATACAACATATATAACATTTATTGCATGGATTATTCTAATATAAATTAGAAATACATTATATATAAATATCAGTGTTATATATTGTACAATTACAGTTGTGAACTGATTAAATTATTTAATTTAATTTTAATATACATTTATTATTTTAACGTATTAATAATAACACATTTTACTATTAAAATAATTTATTTTATTATAAGATAACTAAGAATTAACTTGCTAACTAAGAAAATAATAAATGTTATCAAAAAAATACATTAGGGGTTTGACATTAATTAAGCAGGAATATGTGAACTATGAACTCAAGATTAAAAATATGACTAAAAATTATCTTGATTCTTTCTATGCAGAGTTAATGTTTTTTTCCATTCCTTAACCCTAAATATAAAAATAACCCTCACACAAACCTCACTGGAGTAGACAAATGTAAGTGATTTTTTTAGGTTTTAATATCCTTGTGGCAACAACACAGGCAAAACCTGCTTGGCACACACACGCAAAAACAAACAGGAATGTACCGTAGTAATCTTCTCTACAGGGAGGAAATCACATATGTCTTTTACTAAAATTCTGATTTCTTCCAGGCAACCAGAAAAAGTCTCTTCAGAGCAGAGAGAAATATTTCCGTACATGCATCAAGATTTATAATTCTAAAATATTTTTTTTCTGCTCAAGAGCAAAAGATAAAGTGGGACTTTCTTCCTCAATGTCTCCATCTAGTTTCCCTTTAGGGGTTTGCTAGCTCATGTCTGACGCAGATCTTTATAATGTTCTGCTGATTCAGGTCTGAACATTGATTTCTTTCTTTTATCTCTATTTTGCTCTCAACCAGATTCCTATACAAATGACAATATGTTGATCCAACTGCTTGAATAATGGAAACACAAACTAGGGGGAAAATACTCCCATTATCTCCACTGGAGGCTCAGTGTTATAGATTATCAGTTTCTGGAGAAACCAACCTCCACAGATTTGGAGAAATCTAGCATTACATCACTTGCTCACCAATGGCAGTGAATGGGTGCCGTCAGAATGAGAGTCCAAATAGCTGATAAAATTATCACAATATCCACACGTAATCCACACTACTCCAGCCCAACAATTAACATCTTGTAAAGTGAAAAGCTGTGTGTTTTCTAACACACAAATTCATAATTTAAACATTTTTAACTTTAAACCATTGCTTCTGTTTAAAATACATTCAGTCCTCTGTCTACAATATTGCTTTCTCCTGTGAAAAGTAAGTCTCCTCTGAATCAGAATCAGGTTTAAAAACAAAAACAGCCCAAATCAAAGATGTTAACTGTTAACGGACTCTCATTGTGATGGCACCCATTCACTGCAGAGGATCCATTGGTAAGCAAGTGATGGAATGCTACATTTCTCCAAATCTGTTGCAATAAAGGATAGCCTGAGTGTGAGTATATTTTCAGCCAATTTTCATTTTTGGGTGAACTGTTCCTTTAAAATTTGTAGAGGCAAAATAATACAGTAGTGAGTATTTGATCATCATTTGGTTACTTGAATCTGGGTGCCAGGGGTCAAAGACTGCAGACATTGGCGGTACTGTGAGTGGAGACGCCCCGCAGTTGGATTCCACCAGGACTCCCTGTATGGAGGCTGTGGAGGGCACTCCGGTCCTCAGGGCGGCCTTCAACGGGGCAATGCGGTTGAACTGGACTCTGGAGAGACAACCCACGAATCCTGGGGTGTTATATCGTTCTATCAACACCGGATCAATCTGACCTGTTTCTGAAAGACAAAGAAAAAAGCAGAAAATATCAGATGGAGAAAACAATTGTGTGTGAGTGTAAAAATAATGATAAAAGATATGTGACACTGGACCACAAAACCAGTCATAAGCATCATTTTCTTTTAAATTGAGATTCAAACATCATGTAATAAATAAGTAAATAAACTTTCCATTGATGTATGGTTTGTTAGAATGGGACAATATTTGTTAGAGATACAACTATTTGAAAATCTGGAATTTGAGGGTGCAAAAAAATCAAAATACTGAGAAAATCACCTATAAAGTTGTCCAAATGGAGTTCTTAGCAATGTGTATTACTAATCAAAATTTAAGTTTTGACATATTTATGGAACATGATCTTTACTTAATATCCTAATGATTTTTGGCATAAAGGAATAATCAACCAATTTGACCGATATAATGTATTGTTGGCTATTGCTACAAATATACCCGTGGTACTTATGACTGGTTTTGTGGTCCAGGCTCACATATATGTTATAAAATGAATGACCTTAAATCTTATTGGATAAGCATCTAAAATATGATTTGAGATTTAAAATCTACAATATCATCTACAACGCCATTGAAATGTTTGGGGTCAGTTGTTGAAAAAAATCTCTTTAAAAAGTCCCCATTTATGTGATCAAAAATACAGTAAAAACAGCAATATTGTGAAATATTACTGCAGTTCAAAATAACTGTTTTCAATTTAAATATATTTTAAAATCCTGTGATGCAAAGCTAAATTTTCAGCATCATTACTCCAGTCTTCAGTGTCACATGATCCTTCAGAAATCATTCTAATATGCTGATTTGCTGCTCAAGAAACATTTCTGATTATTATCAGTGTTGAAAATCGTTGTGCTGCTTCATATTTTTGTGGAAACCATGTACCATTTTTTTCAGGATTCATTGATCAATAGCAAGTTCAAAAGAACTATTTGAAATAGAAATCATTCATAACAATTTCAAATATCCAATATTACTGAATAAAAGTATTAATTAATTAATTTTTTTAAAAAATCTTGTGATTATTATTAACTTTTTTATTAAACAGTAGTTTTAAAAAAGCAATATACCACAGTCACCATGTAAAATAAAGAGTGGATTTACACTTTAGAACACATCTGCAAAGCTACAGTGAAACCAAAAAACAAACAACCAGAAAACTGGAAGCCATTGTTTTTACTGCAACTGCAAAGCCTTGTTTTTACAACTTACATTAATTAGCGAATGCATTTTTATACAAGTAGGAAGAAAAAAAAAACACTCTGTCCTTGATTATCCTTATCTTTTCTTCCAATATATTAAACATATTCCAATATATAAAACACCCAGCTACAAAAAAAAGACACCTGAAAAATTAACAAAACTAATATTCTGAATATAAGGCATTTTATGAACGTTACCTGTTTGCGATCACAGATGTGGAACTGCGTATGTCTTTTCAATATGTAGCAGGTCTTGCAACTCAAAGCAAAACACCCGACTTCTCCTTTCTGTCTGTCTCTTTCTCAGTCTGCCTATGTGTAAGCCTGACTAACAAACTGTAGAGTTCCTTTTATCTAAACTTGAAGCAAAATAGCTTTTAAGCAATATTACTGAGCTTTATCTGAGTGTAGATGCAGAGACCCATCACACATTCAGCAGCTTTGTGTGTGTGTAATGCAGCTCAGGGCGTTCCGGCTCATTTCTGCTAGAAACGTCTGCAGGAAAACCTGGAGACTGGATTTGAGATCAGGAGCAGAACCCAGAGTTTTTACATAGTGATGTCAGCATATCCAGAGTCCAGTGAAGGGAAAAGCAGCAGACTGAGACGTGAATTCTTGGTCACTATGAATTACAATATCATTTTATGCTATGTGACAAGTTAATAGGGCCCGAGTAGTTAATTCTTTTTCTTCTTTTCCAAAATGAATCACATTGTTGAAGGCCTAAACATGCTCAAAAACTCATGAAACTTTGCACACATGCCAAAAGTGGTGAAAATTTACATCTGATGTGGGGTTCAGAAGTGGGTGTGGCAAAATGGCTCAATAGCACCACCTATAAAATTTCAACAAAGTGGCCCTCGAACTATGTTTTACACTGATGCATGTACAAAATTTGGTACACACATGTAACACACCAGTACCTACAAAAAAGTCCACTGGTGAAGTGAAACCCAACAGGAAGTCTGTTATTTTGAGTTTTCTCTGCAAGCTTTTGTACCATTTTTGCCATTTTCAGGCATTGTGTTTAAACAAGCTCCTCCTAGACATTTTAACAGATCAACACCAAATTTGGTCAGTGTAATCTAAAGCCATTTGAGACGTTAAATTACGAAGATCTTAGGTTTTCGTTGAAGGGCATGTTCACGGCGGCCTGACAAATTTCGATGTTTCGCCATGAAACAGGAAGTTGATATAACTCAGGCATGCCATGTCCGATCTGCCCCAAACTTCACATGTTTGATAACATGTAGCTGTATGTGAACATAAACTATCTGCAAAGTTGTGAAGCCGACAGTGCACGATACATAAAGTTGTTGTCTATCAAAAAAAAGAATCGGTTTCCAATCGCCTGAACGAGTCGTCAGGAATTCGAATCTTTTTCTGTTACGACTGTACGTCACAAAGTAACACATTTGCATAATGTCCGCCCATATTCTACGTCACAAACAACTTGCCCGCCCACAAACACAGTAAAATGACCGTGTGGTTTATGTCATGTCGAGAAGACGCTGTATTCTAAGTACAATGCGGGATTCGCCAAAGGCTTGCTCTTAAAAGATGGATCAGTGCCCAGTTTATTTGGACCGGCTTGCTCCTCTAAACCACTACCTGTAAGTGTGATTAATAATTGATGGTTGCATGTTCTAGCGTTGTGTTATGTAGTTGTAGTTGTGTGTTATTTCGTGTAACATTATGTCGTGTAACATCTTGGATGACTTGGGAGTAAATTATCAGGACATTTTTATTCTGAAAGTGGAAAAACTTGTTGCTCTCATGTAAGGTTACTCTGTATCATGCAAAATACGTATTTAGTTGTGTGTGTTGTGTTTGCTCCGCGCAACTCGTAGGTTTCTGGCTAACCGGCTGACAGCTTTATCTGTTGACTCGCTATTGTCTAGAAATGTGTTGATGAATAGTGAATGTTTGTCGTTGTTATTACTTGAAGTTCTGACAAAGAATAGAACCATACGTTGGTATGCAAGCTGCAGTGCTTTATCAATATGTTTCTGCATTGGGTTGACGCATATACTATGGCTGTATGGCCGTATGGCTGTTGTTGTTTACCACCGGGCTAACAATGATGGGCGTTCCGTGTTTGAAATTTGCTGCACGCAGTAACGTTAAACCAATCACAAAAGACTGGGTCATCGCACCAATCACTGCAGATTAGTGTCACGCAAAGGAGTGGTAGTATAGAAATGGAAAATTTGCTAATAGACAGCACACTAAAAACCCTGAATTATGTTAAAATATGTACATAATAGCCTACTTACCAAAAACTTTGCCTAGGAAAATGGTCTTCACAAGGTTAAACTCAGTGTCTGAGGCTTCAGGAAGAGTGTAGCCTACTGTGGGATAATGATCCACCTGCAAAACCAAACACATTGACTAACACTGACTCATACATCCATTATCTAATATAAGAAGATTAATCTGAACTGTGAAACCATGTTTATCTAGTGTCTCTAAGGAGACAGATATAGCACCTGCAGCTGAATGAGTCTGTCCTGACGGGTGATGTTGACATTATGAGGCTGACCGTTAGCCATATTACGATGATTCAGGCTGATTGTAAAGGGCTCCCTCAATCCTCCCAGGTTATAGCGGATCTGTAAAGTACCTGAGAGAAAATACAATGTTTAATCAGTGCATCTAAGCAGGATTATTACTGTTAAATAAACTAGAACGAAAACCATAAATGCATTTTCATTTCAACTAAAAAAAAAAAATCATTTAAAAAGACTTTGCATTTCTCACATCCAAAACATAGCACTAAAGATGCGAACGTCTCACCATTGTGCCGCAGCACCACGGCCAGGTAGTCCTGCGTCTTGGAGCTGATGTAGATGAGGACTGCAGGTGTGTGGGACGTACTGAAACTAAAGCTCAGCTCCTCACGAGTCAGATTACCCACCGCGCTTAGGACTCCAGAGCTGCCTTCCTTTGCTGGAGGAGAAGAACTACTCTCGGACATGAGGTCGTACCGTACCAGGGTCCCGCTCTCAAAATACCCTCCAACATCTAAAATAAAGTCAGACGACAACAACAGAATTTGTATTTACCAGAAGCTACATTACAAGAATTTATGTTGTGGGACTTTTAATTAGAAACAAGACCCAGATACACAGGGTCTCTTATTTTGAAATGTCTATGGTTTTTAATTTACTCAAAAAAATTGCAGCAAAAAAAAATCCTGTTTTTACATCTCCAAATTTAAGACCACTTAAAATGATAATTAAGATGTTTGTTATACAAATTAATATATTTAAGACTTTTATGACCTTACAACTTACAAAACTTAATAACCTGCAGGAATTTTTTTGCACATCCCTTACCAAAAAGAAGTATACTTCAAGTTTATTTTATTAAGTATACTTAAGTAAAGTTCAAGTAGATTTTTAAGTATGCTTCATGTAATAAGTATACAAATATCACTGTACTAGTAGGATACTTTTAAGTGTACTATTTTAATACTCCTTGGGACTAATTGATCCACTTTTTAGTATGTAAAAGTATACTTTTAAGTATACTTTAAGTATAACAGTAGTAAACTTTGAGTACACAACTAGTTTACGTCTATTTTTTTAGTTTGTACTGCAAGTATACTTAAAGTGCACTTATAGGTATACTGATTAATACTATGTGTTTACTAATTAAATATTTTTATGCATTTTAGTACACTTTGAAGTATAGTCTCAGTAAACTACTAGTTTAGTAGTTTTATACTGCAGGTATAAAAATTTAAGTTTTCTTTAAGTGAACTTTAGTGAACTTTAAGTATACTACTATGTCCCTATTTAGATATTAATTTGTATATATTTTGATATATTAATATGAAAACCATCAAAAGAAAGAACAGGGTATCTGCTTGTAAACAAAAACATTGTATACTAGCTTAATGCATTCTTTTTTATAAAGACTTGAATGTGGGTAAGTTTCATAAATATTAAATAAATAAATAAATAAACAACATTTTGAACAAAAAGCTAAAAAAAAAAAAAAAAACTATAAGACTATTCATGATAATCAAAACGATGGAGTTGATCAACACCCCAAAGCTTGACAGTCATTATTACCTCTTCATGGGTCGACATTTTATTCCACAACGTTACACAGTTTTACATATCTATGGTTTTGATGCTGTTTTATGTCTGACGATTGTGTTAGATTACATGGGGAAGCATCTATTGTTTCGGTTTCTTCTTCAATTGTGTTGTAGAAATTCTGTGCAGAAGATGTGCAATAGCGCCCCTAGCCCCTAACAATGTAAACACGCATTCTCAGAGCTCAAGTATAGCTCAAATATACTTTGTTTTCTAAGTATAAGTCAGGTATACTTAAATGTAATTTGAAGTATATTTCTGAAAAGTATATAAAGCACATTTCTGAGAAATGCATAAAAAGTATACTTTCCTATTTTGTTTAAAAGAAGTAGACTAATTGCACACTTGAATAAACTTTTTTTTCGTAAGGGATGCTACTAAAAACATTTTACACTGTCAAGCCTTGAATAACAACTAAAACTGGTCCAAATAGGCCTTGCAGTCCATGTTAGCTTTGATGTCATCAGTATATGCTAAAGTGCTCCTAAATGATAAGATTCTTGCATTGAAATATATCTATTGCCCAAGACGAAACTGAATTATTTATGTACTAAGACAAGTGTCTGTACCATCATTGCAGAAAGGCCCATCAAAGGCGGTCAGACTGCAGTCGCATGAGTATCCATTGTACTTCTCAATACATTTCCCTCCATTCTGGCAATGCATCCCATAGCTGCTGCAGTGACCCGAGCATCCAGGCTTCACCCCCGGTGTGACCTTTGCCCTCCCTTCAAGGTCAAGCGTCACTCCGTTGACCTTTAGGGAACGAATGCAACCCAGAAATCCTCTCTGCCCACCTGAGGCACCTAGAGTGTTACAGCAACACAGATAAAATGAGATACATGTTAATGCTTTACAATAAGGTAACTTAGATTAAGACTTAAACATTTGCTGGAGATCTTACCTACAAACAGCTGGCTGAAGAGCTGCAGACGGGTGTGGCCCTGAGGTGGGGCCGACCGCGCCTCTCTATGCACCTTGTCCAATCGCAAAACTGCCTCTTTAATATTCCGTTCCGCCTCCACCCTGTGCCACTGGTCATCATTAAGGGGTGTGGATGAGCGTACGTTTAATTCCACCGGCCCATTGCCAACATCGAATGAGAATGACACCACTGTAGCAACTGTGGAAAGCAGTGTTGTTATTGCTAAAATTATTAAAAGTTGTTTTAAACATTAGAAAATAAAAATTCAATGAAGCTGAAATAAATTCTAAAATTTAGATGAACAGCAAACTAATGAAAATTAGAAATGTTGCCTTCAAGTTCAAATTCTAGTATTAAAGTTGCTAACTAAAACTAGGGTGCCAGGTTTTCACAACAAAACCCACCCAATTGCTACTCAAAACTAGCTCAGTTGCATTTTGAGAAGGTTCTCTTAGTAAAAAATATATATATATTTTTGGGAGGGATCCATCAGGGGCTAACTATCGCATTATTGGGGTCGCTTTAACCCGTGACAACAGTGTTAAAGTAGCCCAATTCCGTGGGAAAACCATGGACTTGGCAACACTGACTAAAATAACAACTGAAAATATAAAAATAAAAAAAATAAAATATAATTATATATATATATATATATATATATATATATTATAATGGTTGAAATACAAGTAGTTTAAAGCTATAATTGTACATAAAATAACAGCGGTGAAAAGATAACTGTAATTTTCTTCCTTTGACTGATAAGTAAAGAAACTCAAAGTTCTTAAGAATATACAGATAAGACATGATGAATTGAGGATTTTACAGCAGTCCTAAGCAAGACAAGGTAATAAAAGCATGTGGACTTACATTTGAGTTCTATGCGAATAAAATCTGGATTGCCAAGGTTTTCCAGAAAGACACCATGTGAGGCTGAAGTCTTAAAATAGAAAGAGACGTCTGCGCTGGTCTCGGCTTGAAAGGTGGGAAAATGAAGATAAGATGCAGGAGTGTTGAAGGACGCTGCATTCCAGAAGTGACCTATAAAAGAAACACATTGACAGCAGTCTGTTTTGGTAAACTTTAAAGCTGCAGTATGTAATTTCTATGCTGGTACTGGCATTAAACATAATTTGAGGTTACCTATCATTTCACATTGATTTTAAGTGTAGGTTACAGTTAGTTTTGAGGATAGGCCTGTGATTGTGTTAGCATTTAAGTTGATACATTTTAGTAGAGCATGACTGCACTTACGATCTCCCTGACATCGGAGAGGCCCAACAGTTAGTCTGGCTTCAGATCCAGAGCGATAAATATCACCAACAACCACCTGATTGACAGGCAGATGGTCCTTATACATCAACAGGCCAGCATCTTCTTTCCTGGAGAAGCAAACATGATGCAGAGGAAGAATTATGGACCACAAGGGGGCAATATAGCATTGTGCAATGCAGCAGAAAGAGCTGGAATATTAGCATACAGCTTAATGCAAAGTACATACTGCACACTGTCTAGCATGCAAAAAATGTGCAAAATGCAAAAAAAATTCAGCAAAATGTATCCTGTTAAAACTAAAATATGGTTAGCATGGATTTTTTTAAAATCCAAATTTAGTTTTAGTCCACCGAGTCAAGAAGGAGATGAAAAATTGTGGTTGTTTATTGAACAGTTAAGTTGAGTGCATTGCATTTCCATGCATATAGAAAATAAGCATGTTATGCACAATATAAGCTACTTTTCAAAAGTTTCGGGTCATTAAGATTTTTTTTAGTTAAGAAATTAATACTTTTATTCTGTAAGAACACATTAAATCGATCAAAAGTAACAGTGAAGACATTTATAATAATGAAAAATATTTAAATTCAAAAAATAAATTCAACTTTCTATTCATCAGAGTATCCAAAGATTTCTTTTTTTTTCTTCTTTTGCAGAATGCCATCTAACGTGTAAGTCCACTAATTTCTTTCAGCAAAACAAAAAGAGACTGAGATCTCACCACTGTCTCAGATCTGCATCACAGTTGCAATAGTATCTGGGATCTGTGCAGTTGCGTTCAATGCCACAGGCACATTTCTGCACACCTGGTCCTGAGCCGCCCCAGTAGAAGTGCTTCTCATTTCCCCTGCCGACCCACCATGTGGACGGGGAATCATCTAAGATGAAAAAAAAAAGATATTCAATGTATAGTTCATCCAAAAATGAAAGTTCGATAAAACTTTACTCATTCTCAGGCCATTCAAGATGTAGATGAGTTTGCTACTTAATTGAAACAGTAGTAGCATTACATCACTTGCTCACCAGTGGATCCTCTGCAGTGAATGGGTGCCGTCAGAATGAGAGTCTAAACAGCTGATAAAAACATCACAATAATCCACAAATAA
Organism: Labeo rohita; assembly: GCF_022985175.1. NCBI lineage: Eukaryota > Metazoa > Chordata > Actinopteri > Cypriniformes > Cyprinidae > Labeo > Labeo rohita. The sequence goes on from NC_066870.1 coordinate 34,744,838, forward strand.
TCCACACCACTCCAGTCCATCAGTTAACATCTTGTAAAGCAAAAGCTTTGTGTTTGTAAGAAACAAACCAACCATTAAAGGGTTTTAACTTTAAACCATTGCTTCTGGCCAAAATATGACTCCATAATCCATAATAATGCTTCCTCCAGTGAAAAAAGTCTCTTGTTGTCCTCTCACATCAAAATCCATTTGTTAATAACTGTTTTGGACTGTTTACACTTATAACCGATGCTTGATCTGTGCATATTTCTCTCCTGATTCAGATGAGATGACGTTTTCACTGGAGAAAGCAATATTATGGATAAAGGACTTTTATTTTAACCAGAAGCAACAGTTTAACATCTTAATGATTGATTTGTTTCTTGCCAAATTGCAGGTTTTTGCTTCACAAGATGTGTGAATTACTTGTGGATTATTGTGATTTTTTTTATCAGTTGTTTGGACTCTCATTCTGACGGCACCCATTCACTGCAGAGGATCCCTTGGTTGAGCATGTGAAGTAATGCAACATTTCTCCAAATCTGTCCTGATGAAGAAACATCTCATCTAAATCTTGAATGACCTGAGGGTACATTTTCAGCTAATTTTCATTTTTGGTGAAATACTCCTTTAATGCAACTAATTATGTTTATGGGAGCTGTGAATTTTTAGCACATTGTTTACCTGGTGAGTTAAGCAGGCGTGATTTGTAGCACATGTACGCCACATGCTGCTCGCAGAACTCAGCGCTGCTGGTGACGGCGTTCGCCTGAATCACAAAAACATGAGCAGTTCTGCAGGTGAGCATCATATTGCTGCTGGTTAGGTGGAACAGTTTCCATTGTTAAATTCACACTGTTTTAAGCATCACCTGTTCAGCAGACATGCTGTAATTGAGTGTGAGCACAGTCTTGTCTTCAGGTCTGGAACCCGCCGACACAGAGCTTTGAGCTGGAAGGTCATTCACAATGGTTGTCCAGACTTTGTCTTCTGAAATACACACATATACAAGTGCACCAGTCAGTGAGTATTCAGGTAGTGATATAGTTCTATGATATGCGCTCATTTAAATGAGAAACAGTGGCACTTGCAAACACTAACAATTAAAAAAATGTGTTAAATATTCATAAAATAGGATGTATTTGTTGCTTAAAGAAGTAAAATCTCATTTTAATCATATATTCCACAATAAACAGTGTGTACGCAGTGAAACAAAACATATAATGTTAGTAAGTTTTTGTAATACTAGTTTTACAATGTTAGTTAAGGTTTCTTGTAGCGCAAACATATATAATTTAATAATTTCTTTGATACCAAGGGGTCACTGATGTGTGAATGTGGGAGATAATGTGTTAATGTATTCCTTGTTATGACAATGAATATATTAACACGATATGAATATATTAACAACTTCAGATGTCCATGCTACTCATGAACCCGCTGATATTGTGTTTTTTTTAAAATATATTTATATATATATTTTAATTTTTTTGTTTCTTATATTTTATATATATTTTACATTTTAAAATATATATTTTTATTTAAACATATATTTATAAATATATATATAGAAATATATAGATGTGCATGCGCCACATTATCCTGTTGATATTGTGTTTTGCTTTAAATATTTCATATATATTCAGAATATTTTATATATATTCTTTTATATATGTTTCTGACCCATAATATTGCAGGTGACTCTGAATGGCTCGAGGGGTCCACTGCCGTCTGGATCGATCCAGTATGTGTCTGAATTTCGACCCAATTGTTTGTACTCCTCACAGGACTGCTCGTACACAGCTGCGGAAACACATAGCATAAGCATCAAATCAGCTGCAACTGCAAAAAAAATCTACAATGCTTCATTTCTGAGGGCCAGTCAGCTAAATAAATAATTAAATAAACAAATATCCTAGCATATGACAATTCCAAACCAAAAATGTCTTTTCTACAAGGTTCCTTGCATGTAAAGTTCAATAAAGCTCTATGAGTTGCTATATGGTTTTTACAGAGATTCTTGGTTTTTCTATTACAGGTTCTTTATATCAGTTTATTGGTTTCCCTGTTCTTAGGACACCAATACAGTGTTGTGATGAATTAGAGAATGCACAATTCTTTGTGAAGCTTAAAATGTTAATAGATGCACCAAGTCTATTTGCTATTGCTACATAGCAGCAGCTCCAGAGAAATAAGTTTTAAAATATGCTCGAATAAAAGTGGGTGATATGAGTTTAGACGACTTACAGTTGTGGCAGGTGGCACCAGAGTATCCAGTGCCTTCACAGGCACATTTAAACGTGTCTCCAGTTTGAGAGCACTTGCCTCCGTGTTCACAGTGGTTTGGCACACATCTGGAGAAAGAGAGAGACAGATTACAGACACTGGAAATGGCTAGCAGCTGGAAGGTTTTTTACAGATTTAAACAAGGAAGCTATGGTTAGGAGATGAGCAAAAATGTATATGTCTCAGGGGCATTTCCTCCAAGGAAGGGAGGCAAGGGAGGCAGTGTCTCCTCAAAAAGAATAGCTGAACATTAGTTCACAAATAAAATATATTGTTTAAATTGTTACTGCTTTGAATTACTGTTTTGGAATAAATGAAAAAACACTAACTCGATGAGATTCATACTTTGATAAACTGAATACTGATTACATTGTTAATGTAAAAATATACAATAGAATCCTTTCTTTCTTTCTTTTTTCTTTTTCGTTCTTTCTTTCTCTTTTTTCTTTTTCATCTTTCTTTCGCTTTTTTTCCTTTTCGTTCTTTCTTTTTTGTTCCTTCTTTCTTTTGTTCGTTCTTTCATTTGTTCATCCATTCTTTCTTTCTTTTGTGACTTTCTTTCGTTTGTTCATTTTCTTTCTTTCTCTTTTTTCTTGTTCGTTCTTTCTTTCTCTTTTTTCCTTTTCATTCTTTCTTTTTGTTCATTCTTTCATTCGTTCCTTCTTTCTTTCGTTCGTTCTTTCTTTCGTTTGTACTTTCTTTCTTTCTTTCTTTCGTTCGTCCGTTTGTTCTTCCTTCCTTCCATCCGTCCATCATTCATTCATTCTTTCTTTCTTTCTCTTTTTTCTTTTATAATATACAATAGAATTTACAATAGAATCCTTTCTTTCTTTCTCTCTTTTTTCTTTTTTATTCTTTCTTTTTTCCCTTTTTGTTGTTTCTTTCGTTCCTTCGTTTTTGTTCTTTTGTTCGTTCTTTCATTTGATCATTCAGTCTTTCTTTCTTTTGTGTCTTTCTTTTGTTCGTTCATTTACTGTCTTTCTTTTTTCTTTTTCATTCTTTCTCTTTTTTGCCTTTCGTTCTTTCTTTCATTTGTTCCTTCTTTCTCTCTATCTTTCTTTCGTTCATTCTTTCATTTGTTCATTCATTCTTTCTTTCTTTTGTTTGTTAGTACCTTTCTTTCTTCCTTTGGTGACTTTCTTTCTATCGTTCGTTAATTTTCTTTTTTCTTTCTTTCTTCCTCATTTTTCTTTTTCGTTCTTTCTTTCCCTTTTTTCCTTTTCGTTCTTTCTTTCTTTATTTCCTTCTTTTATTTGTTCCTTCTATCTTTTGTTCTTTTGTTCTTTCTTTTTCTTCTTTCGTTCATTCATTCGTTCGTTGTTCGTTATTCTGATTTGCTGCTCAAAAACATGTATTATTATTATTTTGTTGAAAACAGCTGAGTATATTTTTTTCAGGTTTCTTTAATGAATAGAAAGTTCAGAAAACAGCATTTATCTCAAATAGAAATCTTTTGTAACATTATAAATGTCTTTATCATCACTTTTGAACGGTATAGTGTATAATGTTACAAAAGCTTTTTAATTCTGATAAATGCTGATATTTGGATTTGTCTATTCATCAAAGAATCCTGAAAGAAATATACTCAAGTATTTTAAATATTAATAATAATAATAATAATAATAATAATAAATGTTTCTTGAACAACAAAACAGCATATTAGAATGATTTCTGAAGGATCATGATGCACTAAAGACTGGAGTAATGATGCTGAAAATTTAGCTTTGATCACAAGAATAAATTACATTTTAAAATATATTCAAATAGAAGACCGTTATTTTAAATAGTAAAAATATTTCAGAATTTTACTGTTTTTGCTGTACTTAAATGCAGGCTTGGTGAGCAGAAGAGACTTCTTTAAAAAACATTAAAAATCTTACTGTTCAAAAACATTTGACTGGAAATGTCAGAAGTAGTTCACGTTGCCAGTTTAGAAGCTGCACTGAGTCATTGCCCTGTTTGATAATCTCTTCTCTTTGTAGCTCTATAAAACCTCATTTCCGCAGACCTTAAGTCCTGTCTGCAGAACTATCAGATCAGCAGAAAGGTTCCCCTGATCCTGTATGTTAACACAGTCGTCCTGATCAAACGGGGGCAGGACACGTGACAGAGCTTTGACGAACTCCTGCTGAAGAGAGTCAGATGTGGCTTACATAAGCTCTTCGAAATGGCTTCACAGCTTTAAAACTCATCATGACTTTAATAAAGCAATCAGTGGCACGACTCGAAGAACGTCTTATTGCTTTTTGGAAGGACTGAGCAAAAATGACAATCAAAACACAGCAGCGGCTTTGATCAGAACACTGCGATCAAAGGCAAACATCTGTTCTTCATTAGTTTTCAGAGTCATCCGTGAGAGCGCAGTGCAGCGGGTTCATGAATGAATATGGATGGGTACGGAGGCTTGACTTTATCGCGAAGAGACGTGACATTATCATATGAAAGCAATGCTGTACGCAGAGCACATGTTGACTTTTACAAAGCAGAATATGCATAAATCTGTGGCTGTATGCAAATTCACATCGGGTCTCCGCATCAGTGCGAGTCCATACTGAGAATGCATTACCTGTCTATGATGGCACACATATCCAGACTGACGTTCTCAAAGCTACCCAGCATGCCTTGCTCCACAGACTGCAGGTCGACCAACTGGTCGTCGACGTGTATGAGCTGCATGCAGCCCTGAAATGAGCGCTGTGACGGAGAAAGGTCTGTCCGCGGGAAGTATCCTGCACATGGCGACAAGGAAATTAAAACCTGTACTATCAACTGTGCAGTCATACAGAGCAGAACAAGCTTGCCTGATAAGATGCATATATTCAAGTATTTATCATAATTGAATTTATTGTTTATTTAAAAAGTTTGGGATCAGTGGGATTTTTAATGTTTTTTAAAGAAGTCTTTTTTATGCTTGGCAAGGCTGTGTTTATTTGATTAAAAATACAGAAAAAACAGTAAAATTGTGAAATATTATTGCAATTTAAAATAGTGGTTTTCTATTTTAATATACTTTAAAATATAATTTATTTCTGGGATGCATGCTGAATTTTCTTCAGCCATTACTCCAGTCTTCAGTGTCACACGATCCTTCAGAAATCATTCTAATATGCTGATTTATTATCAATGTTGGAAACAGAATTCTTTAATAAATAAAAAGTTAAAAAGAACAACATGTATTCAGAATAGAAATCTAACAATATAAATCTTTACTATCACCTTTATCAATTTAACACATCCTTACTGAATAAAAGTATTCATTTCTGTCAAAAATGTACTGACTCTGAACTTTGAACGGTAGTGTATATTTTTTTAGAAGAGTTCTATTTTAAATAAATAATGTTCTTTTTAACGTTTTATTCATCAAAGAAACCTGAAAAAAGTATCACAAGTTTCAAACAAAATATTAAACAGCATAAGTTTCGAACACTAATAATAAATCAGCATGTTAGAAAGATTTCTGAAGGATCATGTGACACTGAAGACTGGAGTAATGATGCTGAAAATTCAGCTTTGCATCACAGGAATAAATTCTATTTTAAAGTATATTAAAATAGAAAAACACTATTTTAAATTGCAATAATATTTTACAGCATTACTGTTTTTTCTGTATTTTTAATCAAATAAATGCAGCCTTGATGAGCAGAATAAAAAATCTTACTGATCCCAAAATTTTGATCGGCAGTGTATATATACATGTAAATATTTCTTAAATTGACATATACACATAAATATGCACAGTACACGCACATTTTATCTAAACACAAACTTTTATTTTAAATAAAATTCTATTTCTAATAAATTGTCTATTTGACATCCCTAATATATATACATATATACACTTCATATAGGCGGTCACCTCCGAAAAAGTAATCTCCTCCAGTCCTGATCTGCATAGGGAGAGCAGCTCTCACTGTGGACATCTCATCTCCATTGATGGTCAACATGGCTATGCTTTCCAGTGCCAGAAAGTGAACACTGTGCCATTGTCCATCATTAAGGCCAGAACCTACAGAGAAACACTTTAGTATAAGCAATGACATTTTTTCATAATTTTTTTGTATGAGTCTAACTGGTTAATATGCAGAGGGCTTGGCAAGAGGGGTTGATATGTATGGATGCCTGTTTCTGCCACCGAATATAAGGGAAAAAAAAAGGTAATTGCACCTTTTTTACTCACAATTCTGACTTTTCTCACAATTGCGAGTTTACAGCTTGCAATGCTGACTTTTTTTAGGTATAAAGTCCAAAAAGACTGATGTATGTATCACACAATTCTGAGAACATATCAGTCTCGAAATTGTGAGTTTATATTGCACAATTCTGAGAAAAAAAGTCACAACTGCAAGAAAAAAGTCAGAATTGCAAGCATTTATCTCCCAATTCTGACTTTATTTCTCACAATTAAGTTTTGTTTATATATAATTTTGTTTATATAGCAATTCTGAGAAAAAAAAGTCCAAACTGCGAGTTTATATCATGCAATTCTGAGAAAAAAAGTCATAATTGTGTTTATATCTTGCAATTTTGACATTATAACTTGAAACTGAGTTTATATTTCGCATTCTGACTTTATAACTTGCAATTGTGAGTTTATATCATGTAGTTCTGAGAAAAAAAGAATTGCAAGTTTTTATCTCCCAGTTCTGACTTTATTTTTTCACAATTAAGTTTATATCATGTAACTCTGAGAAGAAAAGTCAGAATTGTGTTGATATCTCGCAATTCTAACTTTATAACTCACAACTGCAAGTTTATACCTCACAATTCTGAAAAAAAATCAAAATTGCAAGTTTTTATCTCCAAATTCTGACTTTATTTCTCACAATTTTGTTTATATCGAGCAATTCTGAGAAAAAAGTCATAATTGTGTTTACACAATTATGTGTTTAATTTTGACATTATAACTTGAAATTGAGTTTATATTTCACAATTCTGACTTTATAACTCACAATTGTGAGTTTACATCATGCAATTCTGAGAAAAAAGTCATAGTTGTGAGTTTATACCTTGCAATTCTGAATTTATAACTCTCAAATGCAAATTCGCAAAAAGTCATAATTGTGTTAACATCTCACAATTCTGACATTATAACTCGAAACTGAGTTTATATTTCACAATTCTGACTTTATAACTTGTAAGTGTGAGTTTATGTCATGCAGTTTTGAAAAACAAAAACATAATTGTGAGTTTCTCAAAGTTCTGAGAAAAAAGTCAGAATTGCACATTTGTATCACGTAATTCCAGTAAAAAAAAGAATTGTTAAATTAAAAAAATGGGCTTCCATACATTTGATATGGGAAGCAATCTAAATTCCTGCTAGAGTGCTGCTACAAGGATTTTTCAAGCTAAAACTGTAAAGAAAGTCTAGAAACCCATAAAGCTCTGGATGTGTGTCTTCAGGTGTAATGTTACCTGAGGATATGTCCACGCGTGTGTTTTTCCCCAGACTGACGTAGATGTGGACGGTAACTTTACCCTCCACCAGGCTGACCTCCACTCCTCCAGGCATGAGCGGGGTGAAGAACAGCAGACCGCTGGGGTTCCACGTCCGAAACTGCAGTCGGACCGACACCGTGTCCGCATCAGTCCGACCCGGAAGCTGCAAGGAGCTGGTGGAGTTAAAGAAGGCGGGGAACGTGTGGGACTCCGCACAGGAGAACGTCAGGTTATGCTGGAATGGGAACAGCGGATGAAATTACACTTATTAAACTTTGTTTATCAAGGAGTTCAACACACACGACTACAGGAATGATCACAACTTCACAGCAGAATTTCAGAGGACAGGTTGGGAGTTTTAATCAGGAAACCTGGATAGGACCCTGCTGGAAAATCCAGCTGAAAAAGGTGGTAGCTGGTTTTGTTTAGTTCCTAGCTGGTCCAAACTGGTCTGGAATTTCAGCCTATGGTTAAAGCTGGTTAAGGTTGGCAGATCACCTTGGACCAGTAAAAGCAGCTACCATGTTTCAATCATCTTAAACTGGCATAAACTGTTTTTTCCAGCACGGAAAGGGACTGTGGACAATAACCACCAGTCATCATGTAGTCATTGTGAATAATCACAGAACAGCACACACAGTGACAGCACTTCTCACTTCATGTCTGTCCTCACACACACAGCATTGTGGGAAAGAGAGGGAAACCTCTGTTTATGACTGAGGTCGGCGCAAGGAGGGGAACTGTATCTATTGAATATTTAATGTGAAATACAAAAGCCGCAAACCTTGGGGAGCTGAGATTACTGTAAACAATACAAAGAATTAAATTAGAACAATTACTGAAAACAACAGAATGCCTAAAATGTGTATTGAGAAAGCAAATGAACAGAAATTGTGATTTCTTGCCAATTCAAATCAGAGGTAATTAAATGTTTTAGGGGAGTATTTTTATTAAACAAGCTTTTAGACATAAAACATCTAAAAGTCAAGATAAAATTGATGTTTCATAATTTGTTTTCAAAACTGTCAAGGATTCTCACAGGCTTGGAAAATCAGAATATATTTGGACTAAAAAAAGGATTTATTAAGGCATTTTTAACAGTGAGGTCAATGTCATGGATAATAATATCTTAAAAACTCAAGGAAATATATTATAAATGTAATTCTAAACTCTATATTTCTTCTTTTTTTTTTACAGTTATGTCAATCTATAAAATGTTTCATTTAGAAGAATTTGTTAAGAAATTGCCATTTGTGGGTTAAAATAATAAAAAAACAAAACAAAACAATGTGTCATATAAATTCATTATTGAACCCTGACAACATTCAGTTTTTGAATCTTCTGAAATTACAGAATTTAATTGTTATTTTTAATATTTTTATTACTAATAATTATTACTAATTATAATTATTTAATTAGTTCTCTTTATTTTTATTTAAGAACAGCCAGTTCTTGATTTTTCTGAAATTGCAGAATTTATTTATTATTTTTAATATTTTTTTTACTATTAATTATTATTACTTATAATTATTTAATTTGATTTTAGAATCATGGTTCTCACAGTCAGAAAACCTTAATATACTGGACTGTAAATTTATTTTTTATTAATATTAATATTATTAATATTAATATTTTAATAATATTTGAAAACAAAAATTCTAGACCTCGAAATAACATGGAAATTATTGAAATCTTAAAAACACATGGAATTTTTATAATGAATACACATTTTTCTATGTATTATTAATAATTATTATTATAATTATATCATTTGTTTCCTTCAGCATTTTTCTTTAAGAATCATGGTTCTCACAGTCAGAAAATGTCATTATATTTAGACTGATTTTTTTTAAAGGAATATTTGAAAACAAGATTTCCAGACCTGGATAAATCATGGAAATTTTTGAAATCGTAAAAATATATTGATATTTCTAAAATGAAAACACATTTTTCTAGTTATGCCAAGCTCTAAAATATTTTATTGAGTAGAAATTTGCTATGAAATTGCCATCTATGAGTTATTCTTGTCCTATAACCTTATCACATATCTTATATAAATTCATTACTGAACTCTAAAAAACATTCAGTTCTCAATTTTTCTGAAACTACAGAATTTAATTATTATATATATGATTATAATATGTTTTTGTTATTAATAATTACATTGAAAATGTATTTTTTAAAGGAATATTTAAAAACAAGATTTCCAGACCTGGAAACATCATGGAAATGACTGAAATCTTAAAAACACGTCAGTTTCTATAATGAATACACATTTTTCTAGTTATGCCGAGCTCTAAAATATTTTACTGAGTGGAAATTGCTGTGAAATTGCCATTGAGTTATACCTATCCTATGACCTTATCCCATATCTCATATAAATTCATTATTGAAATTTAATTTTAATATAATTTAATATAACTTGAATATAATTGTTTTAATTATTTGTTTTACATTTTTTATTTCATTTATTTTAATATACCGGCTGATCCTAGTTTCCGTAAATAAAAAAGTTTGAAAACAACCAGCTTTGTTATTACAGCAGAAGTACCCGAAATATCTTTGTCTTGGAGCAACGTAACACCCAGCACCAGCAATTCCTCTGTGAAGCTCCTGAATTATCTCCACGAGGCACTGGAGAGCTCTGCAGTGTTCATTTGATAAAAATAGACATGCAAATTTGGCACGTACGAAGCTGGAGGTGTCTACTTTTCTCCTGCGCGCGAGGTTAGTGATGTTGTCCCCGTTGTAATGAATGGCCTCCATACAGCCGACGTAGTTCTCTCTGCCCCCTGAGCTGGGCTTGGCAGACACTGGCATCCCTCCAAATGTAATCTGGGAATAGACACCGAGGTACAGTGAAAGTGATGGAAACATTTACCATCTATAATAGAGAGAGGCGAACATTAATCTTATCTAATCTTATCTTCGCCATCTATCTGTCTGAATAAATGCCACCCAGTGAACGCAATCATTTGTGTGCTAAAGACCCAAATCCCAGCAGCACGGGGGTAAAATGATGAAACAGAGCGGGGGAGAGCTGTAAATGAAACGTGTGAGGGAAGATGAGAGAGGACTGAGGCTTTATTATATAATATGCAAATGTGTAATTGTGTTAATGTCTCTTCTGTGATCTGTGATACAGTTTTTATTCGTTTTTACTTTAGCTTAAAAAATCTTTTCTTTTTTTATTTTAGTTATTGTTTATTTTATTTCTTTTAAGTAGAACTAAATAAAAATGAAAAATGTAAATGAAAAGAAAATAAAACAGATAAATTATTTCTTTAAAGGAGAAGTCCACTTCCAGAACAACTATTTACAAATAATTTACTCACCCCCTTGTCATCCAAGATGTTCATGTCTTTCTGTCTTCAGTCGTAAAGAAATTATGGTTTTTGAGGAAAACATTTCAGGATTTTTCTTCATATAATGGACTTGATTGGTGCCCCGATTTTGAACTTCCAAAATGTAGTTTAAATGGGGCTTCAAAGGCTCTAAATGATCCCAGCCGAGGAAGAAGGGTCTTATCTAGTGAAACGATCTGTCATTTTTTTCAGGAAATAAAAATTTGTATACTTTTAAGCACAAAAGCTTGTGTACCACAGGTTCTAGGATGTGCGTCCACGTACTATTGAATCATGTTGAAAGGTCACGCAGTGCAAAGACTAAGAAAGTGCAAGTAAGTCAAACGCTGTTTACAAACAAAAAGGTACAACGATGTCGGATGATTCTGAAGTTGTTGGAGAAAATAAGATTGAGTTCTTCGCCACACTCTACCTTTTTTAGCCGGAGTACACACACGATGAACTTAGACATGATTCGTAGTAGTGATAGGAAGTTCGGATCATTTTACAGACTCTGACCTTTGAGTCTCGTTCAGAAAAATGAACAAATCTTTTTTCGAGTCATTTAGTTCATTTCGTTCATTTTTTTTGCAAAATATAATAAAAATGTTACGTGTTACTTCTCTAACACATCTACAAGACGACACATTCTTCCCGAGTCACATTAAAGATTCGTTCAAAATGAACGAATCGTTCAAGAACGACCCATCACTAATTCGTAGCATTGTGAACACGCATCCCAGAGCATGTGCTACACGAGCTTTTGTGCTTAAAAAGTATACAAATATTTATTTTCTGAAAAAAATGACCAATCATTTCACTAGATAAGATGTTTAGAGCCCTTTGAAGCTGCATTTAAACTACATTTTGGAAGTTCAAAATCGGGGCACCAATCAAGTCCATTATACGAAAAATCCTGAAATGTTTTCCTCAAAAAACATAATTTCTTTACAACTGAAGATAGAAAGACATGAACATCTTGGATGACAAGGGGGTGAGTAAATTATTTGTAAATTGTTGTTCTGGAAGTGGACTTCTCCTTTAAGAATATACTTGTCCGACATCCCAACTGTAGTTCATTAATTCTATAAATAACAAAACATACAGATATATTTGAAATCTGTCATTTACTTCATAGTCTAGGTCCAGATGGTCAAACTCTCCATTGGTGCGGAAGCTCTGTGTGTGCTGGTCGAGTGTGAAGTTGACGCTGCGTCTGTAGCGTTCGATCAGAACAGAGTGCCAGTGGTCGTCATCCAACAGACTGCCGCTAGACACCGATGTGTGACCCTGAATGGAGCCGTACTGATTACTGCCTGAATTAGACACAAGCATCAGAAGCCATTAGTGAAATGGGTCAGACGGGTCAAACCAGGATCTGTTCTACAACAACTAAGGTGACAAAACGTCAGAATTGTGATATATAAACGCAAATCTGACAAAAAAAGTCAGAATTGTGAGATACAAAGTTTTAATTCTTACTTTTTCTCTCAAAATTGTGATATAAACTCAATTGCGAGAAAAAGTTTTTCATTTTTATCTTGCAGTTCTGACCTTTTTCTCACAGCTGTGAGTTTGTATCTCACAATTCTGTCTTTTTTCTCGCAATTGCGAATTCTTGCAATTGTGATTTTGAAAATCCAATTTTGAGGGGGAAAAAGGCTGTGTTTAATAACTCACAATTGTGTGTTATAAAGTTAGAATTGCGAGATATAAACTCGCAATTCTGACTTTATAACTTGCAATTGTGAGTTTATATCATGTAGTTCTGAGAAAAAAAGAATTGCAAGTTTTTATCTCCCAGTTCTGACTTTATTTCTCACAATTAAGTTTATATCATGTAATTCTGAGAAGAAAAGTCAGAATTGTGTTGATATCTCGCATTCTTTCACAAAAGAATGATATGTTCTTAATAACTCGCAATTGTGTGTTAAAAAGTCAGAATTGCGAGATTTAAACTCACATTTCTGAGAAAAAGTCACAATCGCAAGATGCAAACTCACAATTCCAAAAAAAGTTACAATTGTGAGATACAAAGTCACAATTCGGACTTTTTTTTTCTTGCAATTCCGAGTTTTTCTTGCAATTGTAAGTTATAAAGTCCAAAGGGAAGGCTGATATATTCTTTACTCGTAATTGCGTGTTATAAAGTTAGAATTACAAGATATAAACACGCAATTCTGACAAATTTTGTGAGATAAAAAGGCACAGTTCTGACTTTTTCTTTCAAAATTGCATGATATAAACTCAATAGCGAGAAACTGTAAAAAAAAAAAAAAAACTGAAAAAAGTCAGAATCGCAAGTTTTTATTTAATTGAGTGTTACAAAGTTAGAATTGTAAGATATAAACTCACAACTCTGACAAAAAAAGTCACAATTGTGAGATAAAAAGTCATGACTTTTTCTTGAAATTGCGAGTTTTGCTTGTAATTGGACTAAGTCCAATTTTGAGGGGAAAAAAGACTGATTTGTTCTTAATAACATGCAATTCTAACTTAAAGATGCAACTGCAAGTTTATATCACACATTTCTGAGAAAAAAGTTTCTTATTTCTTAGAATAGCACCTTTATTATTAAAAATTGCAACTTTATTTCTTAGAATTGCGACTTTATCTCACATTTCTGATGCTATGATTCACAATTGCGAGTTTATATCACACCATTCTGAGAAAAAAGTCATCAAAGCATCATTTTTCCAGTCTTCAGTGTCACATTATCCTTCAGAAATCATTCTAACATGCTGATTTGCTGCTCAAGAAACATTATTACTAATGTTGAAAAAGGTAGTGCTGCCTAATATCTTTGTGAAAATGTTGATACAATTTTTCAGGATATTTTGATTAATGGAATGTTGTAAAGAACAGTATTTATTTGAAATGGAAATCTATTGTATCTCTAAATGTCTTTACTGTCTCTTTTAATTAATTTAACGTGTCCTTGCTGAATCCCCAAACTTTTGAACGGCAGTGTGCCGCTGTCACTCTTTGAGTTAAATACATTACCCAGGTTGATCTGCAGCAGTAGTTTGGCTCGGCGAAGCTCTAGAGTGATGTAATCGCCCTGCTGTCCCTCTCCGTGCAGCAGAACGCCATCTCCCTTAGTGCTCTTAAACTTCAGTGATATCACGTCCTTCAAGATCTTCATCTTTTTCTGTCTAAATCGATAGGAAATCACTCCCTGGCCGTCAAAGCTGATCACATCCGCCCCTGAATGCAAACAAACAAACATATGAAGTCTTCCTCAGCTCTACACTTCTCATTCTTGGCTTCTCCAATCAAGCCAAGCTTATGATGCAACAGTGGTGAAACTACACATATTTGCTTTTAAAGGGGCCATATCATGAATTATTATGCAGAACTGTCCTTGATCTTGAAATACTCATTTCATATATATATATACTCTGACTTTCAGAATTCAGTTCTTCATTTCAAGCCCAAGAAGACCAAATGCAGTATGCAAAAGAGCCTGTTATTGAAGCATGATGCAACTGTATTGGATTGAACAACAAAGTAGGCAATGCACAAAGAGGTTAGGCAATGTTGAAAATCTGTGAAACATACATCAAGGATCATTTCCTCAACACTCACAGTAAGCACAGCCATAGAGCTCCACTCTCAGCCCAATTCTCCCCTCCTCACTCCAGTCCACGGGGATGAAGCGCACGTATCGGGCCACGAAAGGGTGCTGGAGTTCATGGCGCACCGCCCGCTCTGAGTTCCAGTTACCTGAAAATGTCTGAGGCAGAAAGAAAGGAAGCACACTTCATAAAGGCATTGAGAAAACCTCCTCCTGTGAGCGAGGCACTCCATTACTGCTGGGTCTGCGTACACAGATCAATACGACAGGCTCTCAAAGTGTAGTTTCAGGAGAAGTGGCTTTGCATTTTAATTTATTGTCATAAGCACTGTTATTGAGAAATTCGGGAGTATTATGCAAGGAGGGAATTATGTGTGCAGAAATGTGTTGTGGGGAATGTGTATAATTGCATTTATAATCTTAAGCCAAAGTATGCACTGTTAGCCTTTGAAAATGTGAAATAAAATTCATTTATGAGGCAGTTTATGAACTCTGTAATGCAATAGAGGAAATCTATAAGTGCTAAAGAAAGTCATACATGAAATCTGCTTAATTTCTCAAATGCTTCTCCTAGAGAACATATATATATATATAAATATATATATATATATATATATATTATTACATAATTTGTAAACATGTAAATCCCAAAATTAGACATTGCATAGTTATACATTATTTACTAAAATAAAATGAATAAGTAAATAAATGGAAATAGTTATTAAAATATGAACTAAAATTAAAATGAAAACAGAAAATATTAAAATAATAACTGATTCAAAATATTATAAAAACTATGTGGTTTTGTCATTTTTTTATACACTAAAAAACAAAAACCTTAGTCACTTAGTACAACTTAACATTTCAAGTTAACTAAACTTTTGGACTGATTTGACTGAACTTAAAATTTTAAGTTGATTCAACAAATTGTTTTTTAGTGTATGTCTATATAAATGTATATTTTGAAGTAACTTTATTTTTATATTTTCAGTTTTTGTTTTAATTTTAGTTAAAGTTTAACCCATTTTTATGTGCTTCTACAATTTATTTTTATTATTATTTTTTATTTTTAATAATTTTAATTATTATTTTTATTTTTAATAATTTTTGTACTTAAACATATTTCAGGATTTAAAAAAAATATTCATTTTAATTTATTTTAATAATATTTAATAATCTAATATTTAGATTTTATTTTATTTCAGCTTTTTTCCCATTACAATTTCAGCAGTTTTACAGTAGGTTGCTCTATACTCTTAATGTCTCATATGTGATCCTGGACCACAAAAACAGTCTTAAGTAGCACAATATATTCATAGCAATAGCCAAAAATACATTGTATGTGCCAAAATTATCGATTTTTCTTTTATGCCAAAAATCATTAGGATATGAAGTAAAGATCATGTTCCATGAAGATTTTTTGTAAATTTCCTACCGTAAATATATCAAAACGTAATTTTTGATTAGTAATATGCATTGCTAAGTGCTTCATTTGAACAACTTTAAAGGTGATCATCTCCCCTCAGATCATCATGCACCCTCAGATTCCAGATTTATTTTCAAATAGTCGTATCTCAACCAAATATTGTCCTATCCTAACAGATACATCAATGGTATATAATGATATATAATGATATATAAATCTCAGTTTCAAAAAATGTACCCTTATGACTGGTTTTGTGGACGTGCACTTGCACAGATTATTAAAGTTTTACTGTCCAAAATCTTGGAAAACTTTCATTTTAGCCAAAGTGGGTCAGTTTGTATGACACAGCAGCAGCTGTTACTGCCAGATTTGGTAACCCAAAAACAATATTTACTCCCTGAGCTATAAATCACAGTCGTCCCTGTAAACTCACCCATATGTTGCTATCTTGCCGATACGACTTCCAGTTACTTCCTGTGTCACTGTAAAGAAGCCTGTAGTGTTTTGTCCAATCAGAGCTGCTGTATCTGCCCTGTGTTGCTATGGCAGTGATCTGTTTCCTGGCCCTGAGGTCCACCTGTAGCCACTGGTACCTGTCGGAGTCTAACGGCGACCATCCTCCATTCCCTTCGAAAGACAAAGCACAAGTCAAATCCGATGTAAAAAAACAACACACGCTGCAAAGCCTAAATTACAATGCTTTAGTCCACACCGCAGCTCCATAATGCTCCATTAGCACTATACTTCCTTAAAGGTAGCCAGAATGTGCATTAAAATTCATAATGCTCTATAGAGATGTTTTTCTCCATTTTGCAATCTAAGCAAATCCTAATGCATCCTTTATACTCTATCTGCAGTTAATCGCACCTCACATTTCAGTCTAAATGTCAACCAATGAGAAGAGAGAAACGACAGACATACAGAATGTTCAGAATAGCCAAGGTATTACACTTTCTGCACAATTTCTTAATGCATTTACTGACCTGTTATTGCACAACAGTGAAAACTGCACAAAATGCATATCCCACAATGCACTGCACTTGACTAGATGTTACACTTCCAGCGTGAGGAATTGCAGGCATTGTTTTTAACACTGAGACTATATATTTGATCATGCTGCAATAAAGTAGGATGTTTTTATTAAAAAATGGACTAAAATGGAAATATATGACAACTGTTTGCATGCAATTTAACTATTATTTAATTTAAATTATAAATAGACAGCACTGGCAACCAAATAAGGTCATGTGACAACAACATAGAATACGTCAGATGTTTGTTTGTTTGTTTTTTAAAGAAACTTATACTTTTATTCAGCATGGACACATTAAATCGATCAAAAGGGATGGTAAAGACATTTATAATTTTACAAAAGATTTCTATGTCAAAGAAATTATGTTTTTTTGACCTTTCGAAAAAAAAAAAAAAAAAAAAAAAAAAAAACTAAAAAAATTAAGTGAATATGAAATGTTTTTAAGCAGCAAATAAGCATAATAGAATGTTTTTCAAAGTGACACTGAGAACTGGAGTAATGATGCTAAAAATTCAGCTTTCAATCACAGGAGTAAATTGATTTTAAAATATATTCAAATAGAAAACTTGTGAGAAGAAGGCTTGGTGAGCAGAAAAGACTTCTTTAAATAACATTAAAAATCTTGAATCAAAGAAATGCAGCCTTGGTGTGACTTCTTTCAAACGCATTAAAACACCTTATCGATCCCAAACTTATGAACTGTTGTTAGTATTCACTATGTACTATGCAGTAGACTAGTATTCCATTCTAAACACAGCCGCAGAGCTCATCCTCACCTACTCTCCTGTTGAGTTTTGCATAGCCAGCGCCAAAATCCGCTGCCAAGACGGAGGAGCTGGTGAAGGCGCTGTAGGGAAGGGGTGAAGCCAACACCTCATCACACCTCTCTGGAAGGAAACAGAAAAACATATGTCTGAAATATTTCTAAACAGACTGTGCATTACAATTATAGAACAATATAGTCATTCATACGTTTGCCAAAGATGTTCCAGATAGAACATTCCTTTAATATCACAGAGTTTCTGTAAAATCAGTTTTTATTACAATCTGTCATTGCATGCAGTTTTGTATTTGTTGTTCTGTTCTGTTACTGGTGTTTTTTTTTACCACATTTAGAACAGTCAGAATTAATCTACTTGAAATGATTTCTGTCCTTGTGCATTATACATGAAAACACCATCCGAAACGAACTCAGTCTCCCTCAGCTTAGCAAATTCAAGGTTTGTTGGAAAATCAAGGTTCGAGATGCAGAAAGCCTTCAGAAGTAGAGCACGTTTCTCTCTGAAAGGTCCTTCGTGTTTCTGGCCGCTGAGGGTGCGGTCAGTCTGCAGAGTTTAAATAGGCTCCTCGTAACCCAATTTATCAGACCAGAGGAGGCGAAATTCAAGGCCAGAGTCTGAGTACTCCTCTCTCAACAATATGTGTTTATGTGGTTCAAGATTTACTGTTAATGCAAATCATTTTAACACGTTGCATTAAAAAAAGAAATGCTAAAATGTAACAAATGCACTCATCTGTTTTAGTTACATGAATTTTTCATGTTTATGACCACACAATCTTATTTATGACCATCAGTGGGGCAAAGTAATGGCTGTGAATACCAAAAAATACTATTGATTACTGAATTTCATCCATACCAGGTCTCATGCAGTTTGTTAACCAAAACTATTAAATTAATAGTTAAAATAAGGCTGAATACCAAAAACAAACAAGCAAACAATAAGTAAAAAATAAAATGATAAAATAAAATAAAATCTTAAAACTTGAAAAAAAAATATTTTTTTTGACTTGGCAACTAAATAAATGATGAAAAAGTATGTTTAATTTGAAGTACTAAAATGACTTAATTTAATTACTTTAAATTACTGCATGCATGTAAAATGCTGCATGAACAAAAGCAGTGCAAAAAATTTCAGTGAGTCATCATGCAGCAGATGGGGTTTACATACAGAAGTAAGCGATTATTTCCTGCTGTGAGAGAATGTGCAGATGCTGTTATGACATGGTTGCATGTCCTACATCTACTGAAGCCTTCAGAGATCACGTAAATGTCAACAAGCACATTTGCAGTGTTGACCTTCAACCAGATGTGATGAGGTCGAGTCCTCAGAGAAGGCTTTTCCCAATATACAGAAATGCACTGCCTATTTTAATCAGCATGAGACACACTGACCATCATGCACATGGCAATTTCCATCTCAAAAACACAATTTTGCCACTAATAAACATTTGAATGTCCTTGTTTACAAAGAAGACAACAGGGTCAGTTAGGAGACATGATATGTAGGAATGTAACAGTTTACTTACTACACAACCCTGCTGAAAAACAACAACAACAACAACAAAAAAAAAAAGCTAAAACCAGCCTAAGCTAGGAAGTACCTGGTTGTTCCAGCTGGTCTCCCAGTCTGACCAGCTAAGGAAGTGGCCAAAACCACTCTAAAACCTAAGACCAGCTAAAACCAGACAAACAGCAGGCTGGCTTTTTCAGCAGTGGATATGATATGATTCACAATACTGACTTCACCTTTGTGAAATTATACAACACAAAACAAAAACAGACGGGCTGAATGAGAACGCAGATTCACTCTCTGACAGCAGGTGGCACTTATGGAACAGCAGCAATATCGGGTTTTTTTGGTTAATGCTGTAAACAAAGCACTACTTTAATATGCATTATACAGAGGCAAGATGAAAAGCAAACACCATCTAAACTTTTCTAACGACAGTCAGTTCTCCTCAGAGATACATTACCAGTCAAAAGTTTTTGAACAGTAAGATTTTAAATGTTTTTTAAGGAAGTCTCGTCTCCTCACCAAGCCTACATATATTTGATTCAAAGTACAGCATAACCAATAAAATATTTAAATATTTTTACTATTTAAAATAACTTTTCTATTTGAATATATTTTAAAATGTAAGTTATTCCTGTGATCAAAGCAAAAAACTGTTTTAATGTGTTTGGAAGTCACACCAAGGCTGCATTTATTTGATCAAAAATACAGTAAAAACTGTAAAATTATGAAATATTATTGCAATTTAAAATAACTTTTTTCTATTTTAATATATTTAAAAATATTATTTATTCCTGTGATGCAAAGAATATTGGAATATTGAATACTGTGATGATGCACAAAGTTTTGACTGTTGAACAAAAAAAAAAAATTGAATTACAAAAAAAAAACAAAAAAAAAAAAACTTTTGACTGGTATTGAACATTCAAACAAACCCCCAAACTCAGCTGTATTGTGATTCATTTAACATCACAAGCAGCTTGAATCATCACATATTTTATTGACTCGGATTATATTTTTTATCGACTCGGATCGGAGTGCATCATTACATCCCTAATGATGTGTGCGACAAGGTAAAATCAATAGGATATGAAAAGAGATATTTTGAATTTTTTTTTACTGTGCATAATTTCAAAGCAAGCCACAATATATTCAATTTATGTAAAAATATTATTTAATTGTGCTCAGAAAAATGTAAACATGGTTTCTCATGTGATGCATGTATATAAAATGCTGCAAATTGGGGAAAAAATATTTTTTTTTTTTTTTTTTTTAAATCTGCCCACAAGAAAACTCCCTCCATTAATCCCTGAACACTAGTGCAGCGATAGTGAATTCCTCTGAACTCTATAATTAGAGCGAGAGGGCAATTGCTCTGAGGATATTCTTTGATCGAACACTGGAGTGCTCATATATTGATCAGGATCTTCTCCTGGGATTAATCTTTCATTTACCCGGAGAGCCTCAGATTCTCTTGGATTCAATGCTGATCTCTCTCTCAAGCCTCAGGTGCTGTTTCATATGACTCAGATAACTGATATCACTGACATGAGCTCTACAGCACATAGACAAGAAATGGTGGTAATATGAGAAAAACAAAACCACCTGCTCGCTTCATTTAGGACAGTCCTAACGAGAAATGGCTAAAACTGCCATATCAATGCATGCTCCATTGAAACATTTTTACTGTAGTGCCATGGTAGTAGATCAAGTTTGACATGGCAAGTTTCCAGCATTAAAACATCACACAAATAAACAAAATTGCAGGCAATAAGAACATTTTTAAGCAAAGTTTTGCTAATTTTCACCAGAAGAGCCTCTGTATACAAATCAAAAATTAAATTAATTATGTAAAATATATAAACTACCTTATTGACCATGAAACTGTGCTTAAAATAATATATTTATAAGATCAAGCAAAAAACAAGGTGAGGTTCCTCAACTGAGCATTTGAGTGTTTTACATTCATGATTCAGCAATGTTCACTTCACTCTGACTCAAAAGAAAAACAGCATGTCTTTTGTGCATCAACACTGTCTTGCATGTGTCCTTTTCAAATGTTTTTTGTTCAGAAAAACGACTGAATGCTTTCATTGAAATGGTATAATGTGCAATCAGATCCCAAGTGCTGAGGGACGAAAAAAAAAATGCTTTACAATCAATACTGTTATGGTCAAGTGCTTTGAGGTCCTCATCTCTTATTAAGACTGTTAGAGAATTGACTAACATGAAGCTGATGGTGTGAAGAAGTGACATCTGATGAATAAACAGCACACTGACACGTCTTTATTTTTTTCTCAATGTTTTGTTACTTTTACTGTACATTACCTGTTGAACTGAGTTGTTTTAAAATAACATGGATCTGGCCCTAACTAGAATGAAATATCACGCATATGAAAGAAATATTACAAATGAGCTCTTTTAAAGAGCAAAATGGGGTTTAATGATGAGCGAATGGAAACTTTTGAGAAAGACCTACTTCTCAAGGTTTCTCCTGAGAAAAAGAAAAAGTCTGCCGCCTCACAATATAAGGACATGAACACAAAACTTCACCTCCAGAGCTGCTCTGAGAGTCGTGAAAAGTGAATTGCATCATTTCATTGAGAAAACTATAATCATATCATATACACACAGAAAATAAAAAGGTATTCACAACAAACTACCAAATTAAAGAAGAATGGGCAAGACATATCTGCATAATTTTTCATATATTTACACTTAAATCCATTATCGGCCGATATCGCTCCGATAATATCGTTCATCCCTAAACAGAAGTCAAAGATTTCATTTTGAACTCACCATTTCTTATCATATTCCTCCAAAACCCAACCTGATCAAGTGCTCCTTGTTTATTTTATAGCTCTATACATATTATGCACGCATATTATGATGTCCATGGTAATACGGATTTAATGTGGTGCAGGTGTGCGTCAATTCACGTGGCACTGAGGAAGAGCTTTGTCTCGAAAACATTTTGCACCTTTGCACATTTATTCGACTTTTTGCACATATTTCTATGACCTCTGATGCAGCATTTACAGTTTTTCTCAGTCGCTTTGGTGCATTTCTCACAACACTGTTTACATTTGCACAACATTTACTTCAACCTCCACAACATTTAGTCATTTGTGCACATCATAGTAGCAGTTTCTCATTCCTTCCAACAAATTGCAAATGCTTTTGGACATGCATCAATTGCTTTCATACAACTCTCTGCTGTTTTATAACATTATCATTTGCTTATGTCATGTCAGTCAAAATTAACTAAACTTGTGAATGCTGAATAGTCATTCCATATAAAACTAATAGTCCTCATTTCATTGCTTGAGTCATTACATACAAAAATGTTGAACTAGTTGTCAAAATCTGTCAAGCAAATTTTATAAAAAATTTTAAATCTTTTTTTTCCTGAAAATGTCTTCTAAATTGAACAATTTCTGCAAATGTGCATGAATGATTTACATACCTATATGTTGTAGGTTCAGTTCCAATATGTACTGCAATATTGTTTACAATTGTGCACAGCTCTACCCAAAGGGAGTTTATGTTTGTTGTAAATAAGGGTGTATTTATTCGTTTGCACAATGCTTTGAATAAATTAGAATTGCAAAGAGCATATGAAGTAAAAATGTGAAACATACATATTCAGTGTCTTGTACTCAGATACCTCACTAAATACAGTAATGTCTAGCTTTACTGTAGTTTTCAAATGGCTGTGCAAATAGTATATAGTGCTGTCTTGAGCATTTTCAGGAAGTGTCACCAAAATCTGACTTTTTGCATAGGAAAAAATTTACAGAGTAAACTGTCATAATGAAAACATGACAAAGCCATTTGACTATCTTGTTCATAAACAATGGTGTCAGGACTTTTCATCTTGATGACACTGACACTTTCATTGACATGAATACTTGCTTTTGAGGAATGAGCTATCCATTTTGAGCAAGTGACACGCTTTTGCAGGTTATCAACTAGGTTTTGCAGTTTGTACTAATTGTTTTGAGAAATGCATTAACTGTTGTGCAAATGTAAATAGTGTTGTGAGAAATGCACCAAAGCGACTGAGAAAAACTGTATTTGTTTGCACAATGCTTTGAATAAATTAGAATTGCAAAGAGCATATGCAGTAAAAATGTGAAACATACATATTCAGTGTCTTGTACTCAGATACCTCACTAAATACAGTAATGTCTAACTTTACTGTAGTTTTCAAATGGCTGTGCAAATAGTATATAGTGCTGTCTTGAGCATTTTCAGGAAGTGTCACCAAAATCTGACTTTTTTGCATTGGAAAAAATTTACAGAGTAAACTGTCATAATGAAAACATGACAAAGCCATTTGACTATCTTGTTCACAAACAATGGTGTCAGGACTTTTCATCTTGATGACACTGACACTTTCACTGACATGAATACTTGCTTTTGAGGAATGAGCTATCCATTTTGGGCAAGTGACACGCTTTTGCAGGTTATCAACTAGGTTTTGCAGTTTGTACTAATTGTTCTGAGAAATGCATTAACTGTTGTGCAAATGTAAATAGTGTTGTGAGAAATGCACCAAAGTGACTGAAAAAAACTGTAATAAAGATTTTTTGAAGAGGTATAAGCCTGGTATATGACAGTGTGTGGATCTCCACGTCTTTTTGGATCTATGCACTGGACCAACTTGGGTTTTAGATTTTGGACATTTGGCACTGCCCCTTTTCCACTTTATAGCTCTATACATATACTGTATGTCAACTATTAACTACTGCACAGGAAATTTAATTTCTGCATCACTAGAATCACCAAACAGAATTGCAGAAATAATTGCTCTGCTTTCCTTCTCCATCACCACTCTATGATCCACCCCAGGAAAACATTAGCCAGCAGTCTGTTCCACTGCTCTGAGATCTGTCCTTATTTTGCCTCTCACCTCATTACACACAGTTCTAAAAGAACAGCTTTAAATTGACTCGGAGTCTGCTGAGTCGAGGTTGTGTCAAAAATAACCCTTGTGTCCTCCAAAAAAAGAGAATGATATTCTCGGGCTGCTGTTCTACTCACTTGTCTTCTCACTGAGCAGTGTGACTCCTACATGTTTTTTTATGAGTGTGTGTGTGTTTGGGGAAGACGTGATAAAGCTAAGAATGCTGGGTAATAAAATCAGTCCATGCTGTTCACAGCCATGAAATTGACTTTTCTAGGGTTAGTGACCCTGTTCTGAAACCTAGTGAGCTGCCTACCCAGACAGCATTTTAATGATCGTAATGTTGATTATTAATTCCCTTTATAAATAAAAAAGATGAGTAGAACTGTGTGTGTGTGTGTGAGTGTCAATCACATTATGCAACAAATATCATGCAACACTGAAGACTGGAGTAATGATGCTGAAAATTCAGCTTTGCATCACAGGAATAAATGACATTTTAAAATATATTCAAATAGAAAACAGCTATTTTAAATTGCAATAATATTTCACATTATTACTGTGTTTTTGATCAAATAAATGCAGGCTTGGTGCATAAGAGACTCTTATAAGAACTTTTTAAAATTTGACCAACTTTGAACAGCAGTCTAAGTAATCGCATTTTTCAGTGCAACGAGAGACCTGCTTTTATGAGTTGCGGTACTGAACAACAGCGAACATGAGAGATTGAAACTGATACCACATATTCACTTTCCCGTTCCAGTATGGCACAGGTTTCAATACAGACAGACAAGGCAGCTCACAGAGCTAATGTGTGTCCTCCATTACTTATGCAGTGGTCCTAACGTAATATAAAGATTGAGAGAGAGTGAATAAGAAAAGAAAAACTGAAAGACATATAGGTCTCACCGACAGACTGTATTGGGACAGATACTTCAGATGTCAAATATTTTGGTTCTTTATCAGCATTTGTATGGATTCCCCTCAGCCTGTAGTGAAGGAACAGTTCATCAGTCTACAAGACAAACATCTCTTTCACAGAGCCAGCAATGTACAGAGAACGAGTCTCACAAAGTCAGACTTTTGACTATCGGCATAAATCTGGCCAAGAACCACCCACTTAGACTGGAAGGGGCCACCTGAATGACATGCTTTAGGAGCGGGTGAATCTGAAATCGATGATACCACAATAATACAGCAGCCTGCAACATAGTGCAAGCTCAATCAACATGCTGTACAGAGAACACTAAGTCACTGGAAAATGTGTGCGGTCTGAACTTCTGTGCAGCCAAAAGTAGTAAGTAACTGGAACAAGTTGTCAAGATGAACTTTGATGATAATTTGTCTAAATGGTTTCAAAAGCTTTAAAGGGTTATTTCACTCAAAAACAATTAAATGACTGATAGCATCATTATTATGAAAGATATACTGAGCTTTCAGTCAGAATGATTGAATGATAGCTAGATGGACAGAACAATAGATGCTGCAGAACAATAGATGAGACAGATAAAATAATAGATAACAGAACAATGGATAGAATGATCCAACAATTATACAACAATGGATAGAACAGTAGATAAAACAATACATAGAACAATGGATAGAATGATAACAGAACAAATTATAGCTGGATTGACAGACAGACAGAAAGATACAACAATCAAATGATAGATAAAACAATAGACAGAATGATAGAATGATAGAATGATAGATAGATAGATAGATAGATAGATAGATAGATAGATAGATAGATAGATAGATAGATAGACAGACAGATGGAATGACAGACAGAATGACAGAAAGAATGTCAGAATGATAGATATAATGATAAAACAATAGAATTATAGATAGAACAAACAACAAAACAAACGAACGATAGATAGAACGAACAAAAGAATGATAGATAGAACGATAGAATGATATAACGACTGATAGAAAAATAGAACGTAGATAGATATAAATAAAATTACAGAAAGAATGACAGATAGAATGAATGATAGAACAAAAGAACAACAGACAGAACAATAGAATGATTGATAGAACAAAAGAACAACAGACAGAACAATAGAATGATTGATAGAACAAATGATAGATAGAACAAACAATAGAACGAATGATAGATAGAATGATAGTACAGTAGATAGAACAATAGAACGATACAACAATATCTAGAATGATAGATAGATAGATAGATAGATAGATAGATAGAGCAATAGCATAATACATAAAACAAACAATAGAACAAATGAACAGTAGAATGATAGCATGACAGATCAATAGAGCGATTAACAGAACAAACAATAGATAGAACGAAAGAACGATAGATAGAATGATAGAACAATACATCAATAGATAGAACAATAGACAGAATGATAGAATGATAGAGCGATAGATAGTCTCCAAAGGGATTTAAGAGAAATTGGCAGGACATCCAACCGGCCTTACAACCGCAGACCACGTGTAACCACACCAGCCCAGGACCTCCACATCCAGCATCTTCACCTCCAAGATCGTCTGAGACCAGCCACCCGGATAGCTGCTGCAACAATCGGTTTGCATAACTAAAGAATTTCTGCACAAACTGTCAGAAAGCGTCTCAGGGAAGCTCATCTGCATGCTCATCGTCCTCATCGGGGTCTCGACCTGACTGCAGTTCGTCGTCGTAACCTTGACTCGAATGGGTAAATGCCCAAAGTGCGTCTGGCACTTTGGAGAGGTGTTCTCTTCACGGATGAATCCTGGTTTTCATTGTACAGGGCAGATAACAGACAGCGTGTATGGTGCCGTGTGGGTGAGCAGTTTGCTGATGTCACCGTTGTGGACGGTGGTGGCGGTGGGGTTATGGTATGGACAAGCATATGTTACAGACAACGAACACAGGTGCATTTTATTGATGCCATTTTAAATGCACAGAGATACTGTGATGAGATCCTGAGGTCCATTGTTGTGCCATTCATCCACAACCATCACCTCATGTTGCAGCATGATAATGCACGGCCCCATGTTGCAAGGATCTGTACGCAATTCCTGGAAGCTGAAAACATCCCAGTTCTTGCATGGCCAGCATACTCACTGGACATGCCACCCATTAAGCATGTTTGGGATGCTCTGGATTGGCGTATACGACAGCGTGTTCCAGTTCCTGCCAATATCCAGTAACTTCGCACAGCCACTGAAGAGGAGTGGACCAACATCCCACAGGCCACAATCAACAACCTGATCAACTCTATGTGAAGGAGATGTGTTGCACTGCGTGAGGCAAATGGTGGTCACACCAGATACTGACTGGTTTTCGGACCCCCCCAATACAGTGAAACTGCACATTTTAGAGTGGCCTTTTATTGTGGCCAGCCTAAGGCACACCTGTGCAATAATCATACTGTCTAATCAACATCTTGATATGCCACACCTGTGAGGTGGATGGATCGTCTCGACAAAGGACAAGTACTCACTAACACAGATTTAGACAGATTTGTGAACAATATTTGAGAGAAATAGGCCTTTTGTGTACATAGAAAAAGTCTTAGATCTTTGAATTCAGCTCATGAAAATTGGGGGCAAAAACAAAAGTGTTGCGTTTATAATTTTGGTCAGTGTAGATAGACAGATATAAAACAAATGATAGAACAAACGAACAGTAGAACGATAGAATGATAGATAGAACAGTAGAATGATAGAACGATAGATAGAATGATAGATAGATAGATAGATAGATAGATAGACAGACAGAATGTCAGAATGATAGAGAACTGAACACAGCAGATAAAACACTTTAAATCTCTGACTTACAGCAGCTTAATTTAAATTGCAGTCTCAAGGAGAAACCGCTAATGTTTAGAGGCGAGTGGCTCAGACAAAACACCGTTCTCATCTGTAAATGTCCTGACATGATGCGTATGTCTCTTAAAGAGCTTCTGTTGTTATCTTAGTGCTTCTGTTTCTGCCCTGTGGCCTTCAAACAACTGCTTCAAGATGCGGTAGTTCAGACTGTAGTGCTTAAATCACTCTATCAGTCCACAAAACACTCCTGCTGAGCATTTATTCATATAATTAGTACTTAGTGTTCACTTGCATTACTTGTTGCTTGTTACCTTAAGTATTCATTGCTAATAATGCACCATTTGCACTATATGAATGACGCCTTAATTTGTGCACCTAGCAACCGCCAAGAACACCATAGCAACCATAGTGAAACCAAGCGTCCTTTTCCTATTGATGAATGCATTAGTGAGATTCCCATTCATCAATCTAATTATCTGCCAAACTACTTGAGAATCACAGTACAGCTACAGCAATAGCTTATAAAGCTGACCAATCCTGAACAATAAGTACCTGCTAGCAAACACCTCCAGACACATTAGAATTCATATAATTACATATCGATGATCTTAATAACAATATCTTATTTCAGTGATTTCCTTTGCTTGCCGATATCTGCATTAACAGAAACCAGGAAATTTTAATTATGAAATTATCTGGAGGAACCGATCAATGTCAAAAGGAGATAAAATTTAGGAGACAAACGCTGCATGATTTAATGAATACTGATATATTTACTCAAGCATTAGCCCCTACGGCCATTATTAGTCCAGCTGAAACAGGAAAACATAGAAGTTTCCATTTGCACTTTAGCACTGAATGAAAAGCCATCAGAGTTAACAATTTTATAAAAGGTGAATACATGGAAATTGTAACATAAGAATATGGAGCAGGTTTGACGTCATGATGTCTGGTTAAAAGATGCTTGAGGAACGTTATATACGTTCTGTTTCACAGAGAAAAATATCAGCATACAGGTTTGTAACAATACACTCCATTATAACCTGATACTAACTGCTCAACATCTGCAGGAAAGTGCACTTTATCAGCACATAGTACAATGTATAATTCCTGTCGATTTATAAAACACAAGTTTTCAGTAACTAAACACGCATGAGAGTAAGACAGAACCAGCGGAAGAATGCAGATCGTCCTCCCTTCCAGAGAAAATATTTTTAATATTTCATGCTTAGCTCTGCCGTAGTCTTGCAGAGACTTTTGCAGACTTTGCCAAACTACAGTAGCTGTTCCTCCGAAGCGCTCTGTTGCAGCCTGTTACCTTGCAAACTCAACTTTCCGTCTCAGAGGACAGATAAAAAGCTTGCGATTTTGGAAAGCTCTTACCATTTTTGTGAGCAGGATGCATCAGACAGTTTGTAGGAAATCTGTGGGTGTGCTGGGACACCGCAGTAGCTTGTGAATGAGCTTAAAACGAAGTTGTTTGAGTATGTTCAATACAAGCTACAACCAAGGTTTAACAGCATGCAATTTCAATTTTTAACAAAGTTCTTATAAGTCTTAAAAACAACTTTTAAAAGAAGTCTTAAAAACAACTAGAATTTATGGTCATAATTAGATATCTCCACTGAAAAACAAGACAAAGATACTAATTAAAGAGCATTTTTTCCCACTGAAGCACAAACAATTTTCCTAAAATTATCATCCCATTGAAACTCCATAAAGTGAGTATTAAGACACAAAAAGCTGTTTTACTCATGGCTGAATTCTGTTCATTTGAGCCTGGCATCTGCTCTAAGTCAACATGTTTAATTACCTTTTGTGGCGTAAGATGTCAATTATGAAGCTGCAATCAACAGCCCCATCTTGAATTAATGTGTTGACGGGTCATCACAAATGGCCTTTGTTTGCCTCCTCTAGCTCTCCAAACCACATCTGCTCACGGGTTCATGGGGGATTGTTCATAAATTGGGATTTGATTGAAAACATGAGCTCTCAAAGCCTGGATGGGGAGGAGGTCCTGCCGGAAGGCTTTGTGTCATTCACATGTCCCGGCGTGAAACTGTGATTCAGATTCACGGAGCATGTTGATAATCAGACGGGGGGAGTAAATGAAGGCTTTATACCTAGAGGCATAAGGGGGCGAATCTCATAAGAACAAGCCCAGGTCACACTTCTCAGCCAAAAATACACAGAAAAAACAAATGAAATAATATTTTATAGAATATTAACTCTATTTTAGGACCATTCGTTTTTTTTGTTGTTGTTTTTACCACAATTAAGCACATTTTGCAACAAATTCTCAGCTCTGTAATCAGTTCAGAATCTGAACTTCAGATATTTTAAAATGCATCGCTAGATTCTTATTACTCTAATTTTTCATACTCCTTAGTAGAAAAATGGCTGTAATACAATATTTAAAAAATGTAAATAAGCAAAAAACGCTACCCAAAAATCTGTAAAAATAGTACCATATTGTATAAATGCACACACATTTATAATTCTATGCTGATTGAAATAAAATAAAATTACTACTGTAATTTTTCCACAATATATGTTTCTACAATTATTGTCATTACAATTTTTGTCATTATTTTTCAATTGTTTCACTAGATAATTAATGTAATTGAATTTCTATGTACTGTATTACTGTAAAATACACTGTTATACAATTATTTTATTTACATCAGCATTAAGGCAGTAAAAAATACTGATAGACAGCATAAAAAATAAACACCATTATTTACAATACAATGATCAGTTATGAATTAGTTTTTTTTACCACAATTAAGCACATTTTGCTCCAAATTCTCAGCTCTGTAATCAGTTCAGAATCTGAACTTCAGATATTTTAAAATGTATCACTATATTCTCATTACTGTAATTTTTCATATACCTCAGTAGAAAAATAGCTGTAATACAATGTTTTTAAAATGTAAATAAGTAAAAAATTAAAGTATTAAATTAATTATTTTTCAGTTGTTTCACTAGATCATCACTGTAATTTAATTTCTATGTACTGTATTACTGTAAAATATATTGTTATACAATTATTTTATTTACATCAGCATTAATGCAGTAAAAAATACCACCATTTTGTATTAATGTAACGATTAATTATCATTATTTTTAAATTGTTTCACTAGATTCTCATTACTGTAATTTAATTTCTATTTACTGTATTACTGTAAAAACTGCCATACAATATATTAATCTATCATATATGACATAAATAAATGTTTAAGAGTCCTAAAAATAATCATTTTTCTTTACGCAAACTGACATTTATGATATAATTCAATTTAATCAATCATTTATGACACCTTTAAAAAATTCTTAACAAAAAAGACAATTCATCTAATGTTTCTGTTGTCATAAACACTGCTCTACCTTACCCATGATGAACCCTTGACTAAACACCCACCTTATTTATGAACAACCAACTAACCAAAATAACTGCCAACATTACCAGCCCCTGAAGGTGTGGCATTATATATACAGAGCGTGAAGTGCTTAGGGGGTGTGTGCTTTTTATCCTCATTGCTTGGAACACGCGCAGGCTTTTGTTCACTCGTGTCCATCTCCGGTGGACAAAGGGAGGTGCCTGGTGACTGGGGGAGGGGTGAGATGACAGGGGGCGGCACGCGCTTTGACAAATCAAGATGGCAGGTGCCCGAATCTAAATGAGCTTCATCATTAGCATCACAAAACACAGCGGCGTGGATCTAGAGGGGCCGCAACAGCCAATAGGAGAGCTCGATGGCATTGTATTAGTCTCTGTCTGTATTACAGAGCACAATCATTTCATAAATGTTTTATTACCACAGTCAGAATAAGGATGAGTTATTTCAAAAACAGCCACGTTTTAATTGCAAATAGGTGTTGCAAACATGTATGACTTTTTTCTTCTGTGGAAGGTGTTTGGTGTGATTTTTGTGCATATAATGAAAGTCAATGAGGTCCAATGTTGTTTGGACCACAGTGTTGTTCAAAATATTGGATTTTGTGTTCTGAAGGTGAAAGAAAGTCATGCAGATTTGAGCAACATGATGGTGAGCGAATAAATTTTTAGCTGAATTTTCCCAATAGCATCCAAAACTCACAATATTAGAGCCACAATGAGGAAAGCATTGGCCTAAAAGTCAAAATACTAATTTTTGCCTTGACAAATCCTCTTGAAATACACCATCTGACGTCTAAAATGCTCATAGTTTAATGGACTTTTTCTACAGTATAAAATGTGCAACCTGCAGCACTAATCACTCATGGTCAAAAGTTTTACTGTTGGCTGCTGTATTTAGTCTATAAGTGTTTGATTGCTCTTATTTTTCATGAAAGTGTTGCCATGGTGCTTATATAAGATTTTGTGACCAACTGAGACAATAATTTGATTGTAAAATGCCTCAGTGTAAAAACTGGAGCTTAGGTTATTGCATTACATTTTATTTACTACAAGGTCTGTGTAGAAATCTTTACATTTAGATTCTATTTCAGTTTTACATAATAGCCTGAGATGAATGAACTGGCAGCAAACTAATCCACCTTGGGTGGCACTCGACTCGTGTTGTCTTCTGGTGCATCTCAGGTTTCTGTGTTGCAGTTTTGGGTTCTAGTGCTTCTCTATTTATAACACTTTTTTTACAGTTTATACTGTATTAAAAAAAGTGCCAACATGACCACATATCTCTTTAGGTATTATTTATTAATGTGTTACCCCAAGCAGAAAATGAGGCTACATGTTATTGCTGCAGAACATTTTTTTTTTCAGACAGCTTTGACCTGTATTCTACATCAGTGTATACGCCACTGATCTATAATAGCCAGAGGAAAACTGACTACAGCATCAATACTTGACCACAGCAGGACTTTGAGTCAAAAAGAAAGAAGAAATAATCTTATCACGTCACTACCACAGTGTAAAAACGAAATATACGTGCACATAAAGAAAATAATTTAAAGAATTAAATTAGTTTGAATTAATTCCGTAAGGTAACAACTTTGCATTTTTACAATGATATAATCATGATGCCTTTGAAAAGACAGATATGCTCTAACTTTTTGAGAGCCAAAACAAGCACCTACTACACCAACTGAGCATAATGTTTCATAATTATAAGCAAAGCTTATGAAACACCCACACAGACAGACAACCGAACAGCAAAACCCTGATATTCCCATGGTGCTCCCATGCAACCAGAAGAGCATTAAAGCATGAAATCTCATACGACCATATGGCATGCATAAATCAACTTCTGAGGTCTTTTTTTAATAAACCTATGTGCGTGATCTATTAAATCACGCTATTTTATTCTATTTCAACTAGCCTTTTAAAAATGTATCCTAATAAAGTGTTTATATTGAATAGATGAAGAGTCACATGCTGACGCATAATAAGCTCATTGAACACACACATACATCCATATACACACACATTCATGTACTCACGGGCTCCTGCGCTGAGCTTCATATAAACACTCCATATCCACAATATCAGCGGCAGCTCCAGTCCAACAATCCGTCGCATTCTCACTTTTATTCCGATGTAAACAAAGAGAACCGCGGCGTTTTGTCCTTCCTTCACTCGCACCCTCCCTGCACGGAAGGGAAGCCTCGGGACTGGCGCTGTTTCTGCGAGATATAGGTGCGCAATACAGCCACCTTTCTATATTAGCCAGCAAGAAAAGGTCTCGGAATTCGCATTGTTTGTCAAAGCGTGTCTTGGAGGAATATCGTTCCACTGAATGCTCGCATTGTTTCACCAGAAATGAGGGTTTCCGGGACGGTCGCTGTCCAGGTGCTGAAGTTAATGAGATCTCGCGTTCCCCCCTCTGCGGGTGAAAAATGGTACAGTCCAGCAGCTCAGCTAGGCGCCGCGGGGCGCTGAAACATATATGAAAGAGGGGTGGACCGTTCTTAAAGGGCTAGTACAGGCAAAAAAAAAAATAAAATTCCTGTTAGCATTACCTCACACGTGAGGTATTTACCCTGATGTGTTTCCAAACTTATATGTTTTATTTTTAAATGGGACACAAAAGGAGAGGTTGTGAATAGTGTTCACGCTATGAACTCTGCTATACAGTTTGTTTAAAATGTATTTTATCAAATAAAACTGATTTTTAAAAATCAAACAGGAATAAAAATAAGAAAAAGCTTTATTAGAATATGATATGCAAAATAGTATTCCTTTTTATAAAACATTTTGAATATAAATGTGAAATCTACATAATTTCGCTGAAGAATAATTATCCCCCGGGGCAATTAGTGGAGGCCTTTGGTAATTAAGGACAAAACTGTTTCTAAGTAACTAATACTGAAACAAATGGTGTCTAGTGACATGCTGTGGTTTAGCATTTCCTTTTAAACTGTCTTCAGAAAGCAGCTGCTACCAAAAAAGGGAATTTGATTAAGCACCTGCAATAGAAGTCGATAAAAGGCTTGATTTGACACCGATTGGGACATTCTGCAATGATTAAAAAGCTATTAAATACCTGATTGTGTAATGAGAAATCACGTTAACATTTGCACTGACACCCTTCAATCAAGAGAAATATGAGTAGCCACTAAGGGGCGACAAAACACCATTTAGTACAAACGTACTTTCTTATCACTGTCTAAGGTGCATAAAGATCACAGCCATTGCTTTTTAGTGAAAAACAAGGCTGTAAGGCTGCACAGATTCCATAAAACATGATCACAACACAACAACAGACATAAAGCCTTCCGGGATCTAAAAAGCTATAAAGTTTTCCACTCTGTCATTTGAGCTGTAAATGAACGGAAAACAGTTCAGGCTAGTGTAATTTACACTGATATACAGTGAAGGCATGCACTTTTAAGATGTTAGACCACAATCCAAAACAGGAAGCTATAGGTGATCCGTGTGCTGGCATGGGTGTGTATTTGTGCATGCGCCGTGTCCGACTCTCTTGCAGCTCATAAAGCCAGTGAATTCTAGCTCTCTTCTGCCTGGATAACCCCATTCAGCCCTGCAGTGTATGTCAGCATTTCACAAGCACAGTTGAAGACACTTCCAGCCGGTGTGCACAGGCTCAAGCGCTCATGCTGTGACTCTCTGCAGAAAGCAGTTTAAAGGAAGCGATCTACTGACCCCAGAACAGCCTGGGGTTAAGCAGATGATGTCAGACACCTTATCTGCAAAACTTCTATAAAAACAATACAAACTTTGTTCAGTATAAAGAAATAGTGTTCATCTGTGTTGTCTTGTTTTCTAAAAAGTGTTTTAACATATGACATTTCTTGCCTTGTGCTTTTTAAAATTCACAGAAAGGATTCATGCACTCTTCTCTCATTTCAAGCCTGCATATATATTCATATATATATATGAAAAGTTAAGATGCAAAAGTCTCTAAATCAGACGTATTTCTTTAAAATTAGCATTTCTTTCTGGCTACTTAGTATAGGTTTCTATGTATGTACTGGTCCTTCTGATTGGGCTGAGGCTGGAATTTAGCGAGCTTGAAGTAAAAGTATTCGATGGATGCATAATATGTGTCAGGAGCATTCACTCAGTATCATTATCTCATTTTTGACCGAGATGGCTTTTAGCTGGTTTTGCATCTGAACTCTTCATATATACACAGTATGTTTTCTATGCTTAAATACACTTTCTGTATTGATGAATAACTGATTTGACATGCTGTATGCAGAATGCAAAAGAGCACACTGGATGCATCACTGTATCCCATAATGCAATGTACCTGACTTTTCATGTCCTGCAATACCCATGACCATTGCAATCTCCAGTGAAGGGCTAACTAAATTATCAGGGTGATTATCAAGGGCTGGCTCAGCTAAATTCTGTAAATTCCATTGTTTTGAATAGTGTTGAACAGTGTTGTCATAAAAATAAATCATAAAAAATCACATTCTATTAGAAAATGTTTTTAAAATCCATGTTTTATATATATATATTCAATCACTATTGCAAACCCATTGTAGAGTCAAAACAGAGTAGTTCATCTCTGAGCAGTTTAGGTTAGATGTACGATTAAAAAACCATCTGCTCCTGGCATTCTGAAAGCAAAAAACACAGCTGTCACTGACAGATATTCAATTGTCATGTAAATCAAGGTAAACAACTATTTAAAAAAATATGCAGCTTAAAATTGACGGGGTTATTATATTTAATTAAAATTAACTTAAAATAAACACATAAATAAATAATACTTTAAAAAAATAACCTGAAATAAAATAAAAAAATATTTATTTAATATTTTTTTTTATTATTTCACCTAGTTCCCAGTGCAAAATTTCTCATTTTAATTTAGTTTCACTTGATGTACTTAAATAATTAAAACTGAAATAAACATTAATAAAACCATAAACTAAAAATATTATGTATAAAACAGAAAATTACCAAAAATGTAATTACTAAAATAAAATTAAATTGAAATTGGGAATAAACAAACAAACAAACAAATAAATAAATAATCCGGAATAGCACTAAAAATTGGCATTCTAGAATTTGTATACATTACATGCCAACCTTTCTTTCTTTTTTTTCTGTTGATGTTTTGTCCATTTGTCAGAAACTGTACCTGTTGAAATAAACTGTGCATATTTGCATTTGACAAGACATTTATGTAACCTACTCCAAGATACTTCGGAGTATACCTTTGCTTTATAATGTTAAATATGAAAAAAATGTTACTTTTTATTAGACTAGAATTCAGTTCTCACCTTGCAATGTTTAGACCTTTTCTTCAACTGTAGCCTGAGCTTTAAAATATCCACCCCTCCGCTTGGCAACAGATTTACACAAACACAGTGCCAAACAAAAGGACTACGGGCGACTAGACAAAAGCTGCAAATGTGAGCAAAAACGTGAAGGATTGAGGCGGACGGAAAGGAATGATTTCTGGCATTGTAAGTTCAAGGTTTCTTTTTTTACAGTAAACATGTACACACACATGCAGACACAAATCTGCTGCTCTTTTATAGACTAGTCAAGCCCTCTTTAGCCCTCTGCGGTCCTGGAACCCTTCCATCGCCCTCCTGAGTCGCCATGACGACCTGAACAAAGACCTCTCAGCCTCATTATTCCTCAGTGGTGCTGTTGAGAGCAAAGTGTGCCAAACTCAAATCTTTATGAGAACACTGTAAGAAGGTTTTACTGTAACTAACACCTTTCTCAGTTCCCAACAAAATCATGAAACAACTGTATAGCAAAGAGATGTTTTTTTTCCCAACCTATTTGCTCTCAGGAAAATGCAGTAGGCCTATTAGTACAATCAATCACATTCCCTTCCTAATAATCATTAGCATATTACAAAAATGATTTGCATTCAATACTAGAACACATTATGATAGCAATATGTGCATTTTGTAAGACTTAAAAATACATTTGCAATACATTAGGATAAACTTAAAATAAATAGATAAAAACAAAAACTACAGAAGTAAAATAATAAATGCATGTAAAAAGTTTTTTTTTTAAATGTTTATACATTTTTAAACACAATCAATCACAAATAAACAAAGTTTATTTTAGATACGCTGGTTGCTCTGCAAGTTATTGATTCGCTACAAAGACTCGGCTCATAAGAGTCATTAGTTCTTTAATCGAAATACGCTGGTTGCACTCCAAGACATTGCCTGCATCCCAATATGCATACTATCCATCCTAAATTATATGTGATAGTAGTGATTTTTAATACTATTTAGGGCAGATAGGGTGGATAGTATGCACATTGGGACGCAGAGAGAGATTCGCTACAAAGACTCGACATGTAAGAGTCATTTGGTCATTAATCGAAATACGCTGTTTGCATTAATTGCACATTATTCTAAATAACTAACGTAAAGTAGCGCAAAGTAACTGATCTGAATATGGAGGCGTAATACCCACCTTAGTTTACCATGTTTTTTTAATCTGTACAAAAGATAAAGATCTGTTGTTTTGCTGCTTGATATTGCAAACTGGTGTGTCTAACCATATTATTTTAATGTACTATCTTAATTATGAACACACTGGTTTTTACTGCACTTTGTTATTCTTCTATTTTCCCTAAAGTGGCTAATGAACCGGGAGTCTCGCACATTCACGGAAAACGGCCTGCTTACGCGTTGAAAAATTAGGTGATTAATGTTTTTGAATTGTGAATGCATACCATATAATGCATACAATCTATACTGTTACAGTCAAAGCTATTAGTTGTTGGGGACAACTGACTTACTGGCTATGAAAAAATACGTTTTGAAATAGCAAACAATACTATTTAATCTAATAGTATATATTATATGTATGTTAGCTATGGACAAGAAAAACTGAACCTGTTCCATCCTTACTTTCTAGGGACAAGTGCTTGAGCTTCCAGAGAAATTGGACATGATGATCAGTGGCTCAAAATCACAGGAGGTGAAACAAAAGAGCTTTTCAGCCTCATAAAAAATATCAGCATTTGCCGTAAAGCATCTGTCTGTTAGTCTGGCTATACAGGCTAAATATCTAACTATGGTAATCAGCTAGCAACTACTAGTATCTAGGGTACAAAAAATATGTAGTTTAATGTAGAAGTTTAATTGCAAGGCAAGGCTTGAGAAAGAGACCAACATGTTCCCTGATCAGCAATATTGAATTAGCTCTCCACATGTAGGTGTTTCAGCTTCCAAAAAAGCTCAAGAATGACCTCTAATGATGTTTGTGCAGCTCAAGTGTCTGATTCTTTCTTAACTAGATGATTCATTTTGGATGAAGTGGCTGTAAACAACCGCTGTGATCTCTGTTGTCTGCTACTGCGGCCTCACTTTACAGGTTAAAATAGTTCTTGAAATAGCAGGAACAAAAATGTTAAGACTTGCCAAAATATGAAAGGCCTGTGGTGAATGACCTGTGAAATTTAGCAGGTCGGTGGTTTGCGCAACAGATTTCTGTTGCTTATCTAGGTCAGCTTAACATAATTATTGTAAATGTTTGGTTGAAACAAACTGACACTTACTACTGACTACTGACACAACATTAGTATTTACAGGATGTGTTTTACAGATGTGTGTGTAATTTGTGAAAGCAACTTTCTAAGCTACAGATGATGTCAAAAGTTTATATACCCCTTGCAGAATCTGCAAAATGTTAATTGTTTTACCAAAATAAGAGGGATCATACAAAATGCATGTTATTTTTTATTTAGTACAGACCTGAATAAGACATTTCACACAAATGATACTTACATGTAGTCTATAAGAGAAAATAATCAGTGAATTTATAAAAATTACCCCATTCAAAAGTTTACACTTGATTGTTATACCCTTTCCAACAATGCCTGTATGATTTTGAGATCCATCTTTTCACACTGAGGACACCTGAGGGACTCATATGCAACTATTACAAAAGGTTTAAATGCTCACTTTTTTTATTTAGTAGTGACTTCAGTAAGATAATTCACATAAAAGACGTTTATATATAGTCCACAAGAGAAACCTATATGCTACTATTACAGAAGGTTTAAACGCTCGCTGATGCTTCAGAAGGAAAAACGATGCATTAAGAGCCGGGGGTGAAAACCTTTTGAATTTGAAGATCACGGTATTTTGTCTTCTGGGAAACATATAAGTATCTTTTGTAGCTTCTGAAGGGCAGTACTAAATGAAAAAAAAAAAAAAGATATTGAGGAAAAATAAGAAAAACGTACACATCCTCATTCCGTTCAAAAGTTTTCACCCCCCCCCCGCTCTTAATGCATCGTTTTTCCTTCTGAAGCATCAGCGAGCGTTTAAACCTTCTGTAATAGTTGCATATAGGTTTCTCTTGTGGACTATATATAAACGTCTTTTATGTGAATTATCTTACTGAAGTCACTACTAAATAAAAAAATACCAATAGCATTTTGTATGATCCCTCTTATTTTAGTAAAATAATTTGCATTTTGCAGATTCTGCAAGGTCAAAAGTAGTACATAGAAACAAATGAATAATGTTTAGTGCAGAGACCTTCAGCTGGAGCTTGGATAGTTTAGGCATGATAAAACAAAACATATTTTTAAAGATAACAAATCGTCTACTGAATAACAATAACATGAAGTTCAACAGTGATCCCGATAACATTCAAGGTAGTTAGAAAAAATGTGTTTGGTTCTGAATATTTTGTAAAACAGCCTAACTAAACCTAACCCATTTTTAAAGATCAAAACCGTCCAGTTAATTCAGTAAT
This sequence comes from Labeo rohita, assembly GCF_022985175.1. Classification (NCBI taxonomy): domain Eukaryota; kingdom Metazoa; phylum Chordata; class Actinopteri; order Cypriniformes; family Cyprinidae; genus Labeo; species Labeo rohita. The sequence goes on from NC_066870.1 coordinate 34,785,065, forward strand.
ATAAATGAATAAAACATAGAAAAATTAATAAATAAAACAATGAATCAATATTTATAGTATTAATAACAATATATAAATAAATAATAATAAAAAAAAAACACACAAAACATATTAACAATTACAAACAGTCAAGTAACAAACATGAAATTATATGAAAAAGGACATTATTTCTTTTTACCCTTAATTCCATTAGTTTATTTCCTCAGTAGGCGGAGAACATTAAAATAACTCTAAACTCTCTCAGCCTCAATAGGGTTCTGCTAGTGTCACTCAAATGTGACTTGCATAACAAGTTGACTATAAATGATGCTTCCTCTCAGACTATCGCTCACTGTTTGGGACAGTTCCTGAAGAGAGAAAAGGTGCGCAGAGCAACAACTTTTAAAGTTTACGATGTCTACCTCCTCCTACCGAAAGCGCTTTGGAGATGTGAACCGGAGCACCACATTCTCCGGCCGTCAGAGCTCCAGCTCCGTGCGCCCTCGGGTGTCTTACGGCGTCTCCTCGACTCCGGCCATTTACGCGTCCAAGAGCTCCAGAGTCCGAAGCAGCGCGGCGATGCCACGACTGACCTCTGAGATTCTGGACTTTAACCTTTCGGACGCCTTAAACACGGAATTCAAGACAAACCGGCTGAATGAAAAGGCGCAGATGCAGTCGCTGAACGACCGCTTCGCCAGTTACATCGAGAAGGTGCGTTTCCTGGAGCAGCAGAACAAGATCCTGTCTGCGGAGCTGGAGCAGCTGCGGGGCCAGAGATCGTCCCGCATCACGGATCTGTATGAGGAGGAGATGCGAGAGCTGAGGCGACAGGTGGACCAGCTCACCACGGAGAAAGCACGCGTGGAAGTGACGCGAGACAACCTGGCGGAAGATTTAGAGCGACTCAAAGAGAAGTAACAGAAATATGTTCTAAGATTGTTTTCTAACATTAACATTCTGAAGCAAGTAGTTACATTTAAAAAAAATGTCAGACGAACGTCCAATTAAAACATTCCAGAAAATAAGTATTTGTCTTTTGACTGAACTTTCTTGGAAGAACGTTTGTTTAAATTTGAGAGAACCTAACAAAAATGATATAAGAATGTTTTATAACGTTCCCATTAAGTTATGAAAACGAATTCTCTGTATTTTCTGTAAACGTTCGAAAAGTGAATTTAAAAATGTAAACGTTTTTCTTGGTTATCCAAAGGAAACATTTCATTAAGAACACATTCTATTTTTCAAACATCATTGGAATGTTACTTTTTGCATGTTCTCTGAACGTTCTGAAACAGGTTACATTAAAAAAAAAGTTAGATAAGCAACATTTAAAAAGTTTTAGAAACTGTGAAGAATTAACTATGTAGCCTGTATATAAAGTTTTTGTTCACATTTTGAGAACATTTTTAAAGACCAGATAATATTGAATGAATGTTTTATTGCAGTCACTGGAAGAACATTTGTTCATAACTTTGAGAGAACCTTACCAGAACGTTTTAAGAACATTCTCTATTAGCTGGGGAGGCTAATAGTATTCAAATATTAGATCATATCGAATGTCAAACCAAATATTATCTGCAGTATGTAGAATATAAACATTTTAAGCAAAACATTTCACAAATAAGCAATAGATTTTTAAAAAAACTAAGCAAAAGGTATACTTGTTTTTGGGCAAGTTGTATAAAGAGATTGTGAAAAACTTCCCTTTTATTGAATAATGTTCAAGGTAAAATAATAACAGGAAACTGCTTTGATTAAAAATCTTTTTTTTCTTTTAGAAATTCTAGGTGCAACAGTGATCTTGCAAAATTTCTCATTACATATGCAAATATATTTGAGGTAGCAAAAAAAAAAAAAAAAAAAAAAAAAAAAAAAACCTAAGGAAATTCTCATTCAAAATAATATAAAAAATAATTTATGTAGTAAAAGAAACTTCTAATTTTTCTTATTTTAGTAACCTTCCAACACATTGTGATAAATCAACATTTAAAAGTTATTAAAAATCAATTAATTCACCTCAGTTTATTTTTGTAACTGCACAGGGTGACCTCATGTGTCAGGATAACTGTGCAATGCAAAGTGACAGACTAGTGTTTTGGAAAGTGTTGTGGTGGTGTTTGCTTTTTAGTGTTTTGGAAAATACTAAATCAATAGTCCCCTTTACCTTAGGGGCCTTTAGCCTTGATTTACCCTGTGTAGAATGAAGACAAACATATTTGCAAACTTTGTGGATGAAGACATCAGCTCTAGCATTGTTTGTTTGCACATGCCATTTTTTATGATTTGTGATCTAATGCAATGAAATCCTTTTTAAGGGTCTAAAAATGTCTTGGGACCAGAGTAGTGTAATCATTAATAAACTATGCTGAGTGAAACTATTCTGCATTGGAAAACAGTTGAAAATAAACATTTTGTATTGATATCTGTCATTTCCAGACTCCAGGATGAGATTCTTCAGCGAGAAGATGCAGAGAACAACATGAGGAGTTACAGACAGGTAAAACATGGTAGTCTTTAAAACTAATGGTTTTGAGAAACATATAACATATATTTCAAATGTGTATAGAGTAAATAATTTTGTTACATAGACCACACATAAAAAACAGCAACTGTTTCCAGGAAATTATTTCATGATGCCTTTGCTGATGCAATTAGTGGTAGATGGTATCGCAATTGCTGTTAACAGTTTCAGAGGTATGGTAATACTTGTTGCAACACTTAACCCTTAGAAGGAGATTTCAGGATGTAGATGTACAAATTTGAGCAACGTAGGATGAGATGAATTGATAACATTGTGTAATTTCTGCGTCTGGATGCATGATTGGGCTCACAGAGATATGCAAGAGACGTGAACTTGCATTTTTAGAATAGTGATCGTCTACACGATCATTCAAAATTTTGTGGTCAGTAAAATGTTTCTTGAGCGGCAAATTAGCATATTAGAATGATTTCTGAAGGATCATGAGACCCTGAAGACTGGAGTAATAATGGTGAAAATTCAGCTCAATACATTGTATTTTAAAATACAGTTTAATTTTAGATTCACCTTGCAGAATCTGCACAATGTTAATTATTTTACCAAAATAAGAGGGATCATTCAAAATGCATGTTATTTTTTTATTTAGTACTGACCTGAATAAGATATTTCACATAAAAGACATTTACATATAGTCCCCAAGAGAAAATAGTAATTGAATTTATAAAAATGACCCCGTTCAAAATTTAAATACACTTGATTCTTAATACTGTGTTGTTACCTTAATGATTCACAGCTGTTTTTTTGTTTAGTGATAGTTGTTCATGAGTCCCTTGTTTGTCCTGAACAGTTAAAATGTTTGCTGTTCGTCAGAAAAATTCTTCAGGTCCCACAAATTTATAGTTTTTTTTAACCTTTTTTTGTATTTGAACCCTTTCCAACAATGACTGTATGATTTTGAGATCCATCTTTTCACACTGAGGACAACTGAGGGACTCATATGCAACTATTACAGAAGCTTCAAACGCTCACTGATGCTTCAGAAGGAAAAACAATGCATTAAGTTCCGGAGGGTGAAAACTTTTGAACAGGATGAAGACGTGTACATTTATAATATCATTTTTTTTCATTTAGTACTGCCCTTCAGAAGCTACAGAAAATACTTACATGTTCCCCAGAAGACAAAATAAGTAAAATTTACCCTAAACTTCAAATTCAAAAAGTTTTCACCCCCCGGCTCTTAATGCATCGTGTTTCCTTCTGAAGCATCAGTGAGCATTTGAACCTTCTGTAATAGTTGCACATGAGTCCCTCAGTTGTCCTCAGTGTGAAAAGATAGATCATACAGTCATTGTTGGAAAGGGTTCACATACGCAGAAATGCTGAAAAACCAAAGAATTTGTGGGAGCTAAAGGATTTTTCTGAAGAAGAGATCAAGACAAACAAGCGACTCATGAAAGACTATCACTAAACAAAAAACACAGCTGTGGATCATTCAGGTAACAACACAGTATTAAGAATCAAGTTTATGTAAACTTTTGAAGATTCAACTATTATTTTCTCTTGTGGACTATATAATGTCTCTTATGTGAAATATTGTATTCAGGTCAGTACTAAATAAAAAAATAACATGCATTTTGTATGTGGTAAAATAACATTTTGCAGATTCTAAAAGGTGTATGCAAACTTTTGACCTTAGTTGTACATTCAAACAGAAATCAGGTCTTTTGAATTGTAAATAATATTTCACAATATTACTGTTTTTACTGCACTAATAATCAAATAAATGCAGCCTCTGTGAGCATAAGAGACTGCCTTCAAAAATACAAAAATTCTTACCAACTTTCAAATGGTAAACAGAATCTTCTAAAGTTATGAATAAATTTCCTGAAATCACCACAGGGGGTGCTATGACCAAACTAATTGCTGTATTAATAGCTATATTTCTCTATTCAATCTATTTAATTTGAGAACTGCTGGTGGTTCTGGTTTGGGTCTGTGTTTGAGAAACGGCTCAGTGTGTGACATGAGCTGAATGTCTTTGTCTCTGGCATTAGCTCTGGGAAATCTCCATCGCTGCTGATTGCTCTTCCAGCAGGCCAGCAGACCCTGACAAAGCAAACTGTTGTGACTGAAGCGGCTGCCAAGGGCAGGAATGTCTGTATATATGTGTGTGCGAGAGAGCATGTGTCAGGCATAAAAACAGTCTGAGTGTTAAAGCCTCTGTTTATTCATGGTTCTAATACGGGCTGTGGTAGTCCCGTCAGCAGACATCCGAATGGTGCCACGCAGACTGCAGGGCATTGTGCCCGGCCCAGATACTCATTAAAAACACAAAGACCTCTTCACGCTGTACTTGCTGTGCATGTGTGCTCAATACAGTAGTGCTGTGTCATTTAGTGTTGTTAATATTGTGCAGGATGTGGATAACGCTGCTCTTGCTCGAGTGGATCTGGAGAGGAAGGTGGATTCTCTTCAGGACGAACTCGCCTTCCTCAAAACGCTCCATGATGAGGTGAGATACACTGCATCAGTTTCCATTTCCTGTAATGAAATTCTGCTTTAAAAGCATTTAAAAAGTAGTAAAGCATAAATGCATCTGATTACCACCATCACACTCTCAAGTGATAGACTGATTAATCAACCAATATTTGGCCGTTCTGAGGTCATTAAGTATCTGCATGGTTAGTTAACAGAAGTGTTAGTTCCAAACTCAACTGACAGCATCAGCAAACTTTTTTTTGCATTGTAAAAAAAAAAAAAGAAGAAAATGTAGCCATTAAATCTAATTACATTTTTATGTTTCAAAAATATTTAGTAAAAATTGTATATGTATGTAAAAGTATTTTAAAAAACTATGGAAATATTATTAATTTATTTATTGTAAATGTAAATGTAAAATTGTGTTAAATATTAAATTTGCAATTATATAACTGTATTATGTATAAATCAATTTAAATATTATAATAAACTAATAATAATATTTCTATTAATGTAATAATTAGTGTAAACTATGTAAAACATTCAGAATTTTTCATGTCTAATTTTTAGCCTTAAAACTGTATAATGTATATACAAATTATTTTATTAAAATTAATATAATTAAAAATGATTCTTTATAAATTTAATTATTATAAGTGTAAGTGTAAATTCATGTAAAATATTCACAAATTGTAATCTGATTTGCAATTATAAAACTGTATTATGCATATAAAATTAATTAAATTGTTTCTTATCATGTTAAATAAATAATTTAATTAATGAATTAAAGTATAAAATTGTTTTCTTTGTCTAATTTGTAACCATAAACTGTGTGTGTGTATATATATATATATATATAATTACAATTATTAGAACAACTTAATAATTAATATTAAAATTATTAATTTAATTATTGTAAGTGTAAGTGTAAAACTGTCTAATTTGCAATTATATAACTGATTTATGTATAAATGAATTAATTACAATTATTAGAATAAATTATTAGTAATATTTTATTAATGTAATAATTAATAATAATAATAAACTAATAATAAAATATTCTGTCAAATTTATTATGACAAAATGGTATTATGTATATAAAAAGTATTAAATTAAATTATTATTATAAAAACGATTAATTGTCATTATAAATGTAATTATTATGTTTTAATAACAGTAAAACTGTATTATGTATATAAAATTATTTCAATTCATTTTTATAATTTTAATTAAATCATTTAATTATAAATAATTTCAATAATTTAATGTGTATAATTGTGTAAAATAATTACAATTTTATTTGTCTAACCATAAAACTGTATTATGTATATATTAAATTAATTAATTCAAAATAAATTAATAAATTATATTATTGTAATTAATTTATTTAAGCGTAAGAACTAGTAGAATAGTAAAATAGTAAATAAAAAACTATTACATATTCACAAATTTTGCCTAATTTGCAGCCATAAAACTATATTCTGTATTCATAGTAATTTACAATATTTATTATTAATTACAATAAAATGCACAATAATTATTATTCATTTAATTGTTATGAATAATAATTAAATGAAGAAATTATTAATTTCCACACTGTTAGTCCAAGGGTTAAGAAAACCAAAACTTCACATACAAACCACAGGATGGAGGACTTTTTTCTTGGAGATCTTAAAGTAACTGTTTACATATTTCAATTTGAAGGGTTAAAGGGTGAAGGGTAAATAATAATTAATAAACTGACTATGTTTGAAAGAGCAGTTATAAAAGTAAAAGGTACCGAATGACAAAACCATTTATGTGCTGCTTAAGCTGCATAGAAATGCCATACACAACACCCTAGCATTACAGCAACAGCTATTTAAAATGTCAATATTTAGCTCTATTTGTATGATCACAACACAAGAAAAGGAGGTATGACAGATGCTATTCAGAAAGCACTACATGTGAATCTCTGTCTCTGTCTGTAGGAGCTGGCGGAGCTGCAGGCACAGATCCAGGGCCAGCAGGTGCAGGTGGATATGGACATGGCCAAACCTGATCTGACAGCTGCTCTGAGAGACGTCCGACTGCAGTACGAGAACCTGGCAACCAAAAACATCCAGGAGTCAGAGGACTGGTACAAATCCAAGGTATTTAACATGAGCCTTTCACCAGGGCTTTCTTCTATTCATCAACATCATTCCTCCTCTTCGGGTTCTTTGCTATCTCTGTCTTTCTTTTGTAAGTCATAATTTCCAGATGAGCTTCTTTGCTTCTTTACTAGCCCTTGTTCACTTAAATCACTGATATTTTTAGCCTTTTCATCTAATTTTTCTTCTTGCATTTAAGTTTTACTTTGTTTATAACCTTTTCCTAGCTTTGCTAACATGTGTGCTCCTTCACTGTCAGTTTGCTGACCTGACGGAAGCGGCTAACAAGAGTAATGAAGCTCTGCGACTGGCCAAGCAGGAGGCCAATGAGTACCGGCGTCAGGTGCAGGCGCTTACCTGCGAGGTGGACTCGCTCAAGGGAACCGTAAGCATCTTGCATTTATCTATTTAACTTATTCTTTGGTCATAATTTGGTTTCATTTTTATTTGGTTTAATTTGTAATCATTTTATTTTTGCATGCAAGTTATATTTCACATCTTCTAAATCTTAATATAAATAATGCAGAATGAGTCTCTGGAGCGTCAGATGAGAGAGATGGAGGAGAACTACGCAACGGAGTCGTCTAATTCCCAGGACAGTATCGCTCGGCTGGAGGAGGACATACACAACATGAAGGACGAGATGGCAAAACATCTGCGTGAGTATCAGGATCTGCTTAATGTCAAGATGGCCCTGGACATCGAGATTGCCACCTACAGGAAACTTCTGGAGGGGGAGGAGAGCAGGTAGGCATTGCAACTTCTTTTAGTGCATTATTGTCATGCATTAGTGCATGGTTTATTTTGGGCTGAAACAACAGTAGTTTTACACTTTATTCTGTTGGATGTAGGATTTCAACTCCTCTTCCAAACTTCTCCTCCTTCAACCTGAGAGGTAAGATATTAAGTGACCAATAAATATCATATGAAACACATTAAAATGTGTTTGGGTAGTTTAACGAAGATGCTCTTGCATTCTCACAGATTCGATGCTCGAGTTGAAGCCTGTTGTTGAAAATACATTTACTAAGAAAGTTCTTATTAAGACCATTGAGACCAGAGATGGACAGGTATGTGTTCAACTTATAACAGCATTTTCACACAGTCTTATGATTATTTAGAAGTAAAGTGTATCACTTACTGTGCATCTCACAAAAGTACAGGTACAGGTCACAACATACATACATCCATACATGAATGCTAATTTTCCAATTTATTTATTTTTTTCTATTTTTATTTTAATCGTTCAGGAAATGAAGCATGTGATAGGAACAAGTTTTTGCTTTGTGGCATTATTTGATTGACAGTTAAGCACATTTCCCCCAAAATATAATTATTTTATGTGTAATTTATAAGTACAAAGAAAAAACAAAAACAAAAAAACAAAAACAAATTACTTACCAGCCCACAACCCCAAAATGAAATTAAATAATAAAATTAAATATTTGTATTTTTAATCCTATCATGTAAAAATAAAGCATAAGATAGGATGAATTGTTTTGCATTGTGACATTATTTTATTGACAATTAAGCATATTTTCCTCAAAATCTAATTATTTTATGTGTGTTAAGAAGTAAAAATGTTTGAAAGGTTCACAACCCCCGCCCCCCCCAAAAAAAAACCATGAAAAAATGAATAAATAAATAAAATAAAATAATCTTTGTATTATTTATAAACCCATTATATGAAAATGAAGCATATGATAGAATTTATTTTTTGCATTGTGACATTATTTTATTGACAATTAAGTACATTTTCCCCAAAATCTAATTATTTTATAAGCATTAAAAAGTTAAATTAAATAGAATAAGTTTTTGCACTTTGACAGTATTTGATTGACAATTAAACACATTTCCCCAAAATATAATTCTGTTATGTGTATTAAGAAGTACAAAGGTTTGAAAAAAGAAATTACTCACCAGGCCACAACCCCAAAATGAAAAGAAATAATAAAATAAAATAAAAAAGTAAATAAAATAATTTTCTTTTTAATCCTATCATATAAAAGTGAAGCATATTACAGGATTTTGTTTTTGTTTTTTTGCATTGTGACATTATTTTATTGACAGTTTCCCGTAAAATCTAATTATTTTGTGTGTGTTAAGAAGTAGAAAGGTTTGAAAAAACAAAATAATTACGAGGTCACAACCCCAAAATAAAATAAAATAAAATAAATTGACATTATTTTATTGACAATTAAGCACTTCCAAAATTTCCCCCAAAATTTCATTGTTTTATTTATTATTTATTTTGTAATTGACATCTGGGAATCGCTCCAATTTACAATATTACGTAAGTTTCTACGATGAACCTGAAATAAATCTAATCTAATTTCAAGTCAGTGATTTCCTTTGGGTCTCTCATAAAACGCTTCCACTCTTCTCTTCCATTAAGGTGATCAATGAGTCCACTCAGAACCACGATGACCTGGAGTGATGAAGGAAATCACCTACTGTTATCATCCACTGCAGCCAACCAAATGCAGCACCTTTCTATATCCCAACTATCAACTAAACCTAATGTGAACAACCCGCAATAACCAGCTTCAGAGTGCCTTTATATCTGCCAAAAAATACCTGAGCCTGTAGAGGAAGAGTAGTAATAACACACAAGCAGAGAACCAGCGAGACCTATAGCGTACTGTCAATCTTTTAATTGTCTGAACCTGCATTTATCTTCCAAGTAGGATTTTTGAGCCAACGTGATTTTGTTTAACCAGAATGCTTCAATAAAAACAATCAAAAAAGAGTCTGTATTTTTAAAGCACCTCATTATTTGCTTTAATTTTCTTATATATTCTGTTTCCATGATTCCTACAGGAATCTTGATTAGTCTTGTATAAATATCAAAGCATAATAAATATAAAGTATTTTTAACGTTAGTCCAGGAATTACACAAAAGTCTCTTATAATTACTCTTGAGAAGTGTTTTGAGATCCGTATAGTTCCTGGTCTTGAATTGAAGCCCATCACTGCCACCTTGTGGACCACAAAATCAAATCAAAGAGCTGCATGCATCTTCAAGTTTAACAGCTGGATCTTTTCTAAAACACAGTGTTTCTCTGAGTGAAGAGCATCCGTGTCCTCGATTAGCAATTCATGTGGGACAGGATGTGTTCCTGTCTGTTTGTTCCAGTGATGGAGATCTGTATTCCCTGGACGTGAGTGTTCGAGTTCCTGTTCGCTCCCAAGGAAGCACACCAAGGGCACATGAGTTTGGTGTCATAACTCAATGGCAATTTTAAAGGAATAGCTCACCTATTTTGAGCTATTCAAGGAGAATTTCTGAAGATGTCCATGCTACTTATTAATTCAGGAAGAGAAGACAGTGATTAAAGGGCTGTCAAGCTCTAGTAGTCCATACAACTCATCTGAGCTATACGACTGCTTTGTGTGATAGACAAACTGAATTTTATACAATCTTTTATACAATCTTCCCATTTGTGACCACAAAATCAGCCATAAATCATCTGAAATCTGAATAAATAAGCTTTCCATTGATGTATGGTTTGTTTGGATAGGACAAGATAAAACTATTTGAAAATCTAGAATCTCAAAAAAATCAAAATATTGAGAAAACCACCTTTAAAGTTGTCTGAACGAAGTTCTTAGCAATGCATATTACTAATCAAACATTACGTTTTGATATATATACAGTAGGAAATTTACAAAATATCTTAATGGAACATGATCTTCGCTTAGTATCCTAATGAATTTTGGTAAAAAAATTGTATTGTATTGTTGGCTATTGCTACAAATATACCTGTGCTACTTAGGACGTTTTGTGGTCCAAGGTCACATTTGTCAGTGATCATATCTCATTTACACTTCAGCTTACAGTCATTTTCACTCGTATACCCATATTCACACATCAGGTTCAGTGTGAGTTATTTCAGACAGAAAGTGTATTTCTAGGCATTTTTTTGGGGGGCAGTTAAGGCAAACTTGAATAAAACAGTTCAGTTAGAAGTCGATTTGTAGGCCAACCAAGAAGTTCTATTCATTAATTTGGGAAAGCCCTGTTTATTTTAGACTGGCAGTTTTCACTTGAGTGTATGAGTAAATGAAGGTCTAACATAACTTAAGTACACACAGGGAATATATTGAACTAATGGAGAATGTTGTTTCCCAATATATATTTTCCCCCATTACAAACACTGTTTAAATTGTGACCCTGGACCACAAAACCAGTCATAAGGGTCAATTTTTTGAAACTGAGATTTATACATCATAAGCTTTCCATTGATGCATGGTTTGTTAGGATTGGACAATATTTGGCCGAGATAAATCTAATTAATCTGTAATCAAAAAAAAAAAGAAAGAAGAGAAAATCACCTTTAAAGTTGTCCAAATTAAGTTCTTAGCAATGCATATTACTAATCAAAAATTAACTTTTGATATATTTAGGCTAAGAAATTTACAAAATATCTTCATGGAACATGATTTTTACTTAATATCCTAATAAATTTTGGTAGAAAATCGATAATTTTGACCCACACAATGTATTTTTGGCTATTGCTACAAATATACCCGTGCTACTTAAGACTGGTTCTGTGGGTCACATTTGTCACTGATCATATCTCATTTACACTTCCGCTTCATTTTCACTCATATACACCTTATGAGTAAATGAAGGTCTAACATTACTTAAATAAACACATGGAATATATTGAACTCATGGAGAATGCTGTTTCCCAATATATATTCCCCCATCATAAACATTGTTTAAATTGTGACCCTGGACCACAAAACCAGTCATAAGTGACAGTTTTTTGAAACTGAGATCATAAGCTTTCCTTTGATGCATGGTTTGTTAGGATAGGACAATATTTGGCTGAGATAAAACTATTTAATCTGTAATCTGAGGGTGCAAAAAAAAAAAAAAAAAAAAATAAAATAAATAAATAAAAAAAACATTGAGAAATTGAGAAAATCGCCTTTAAAGTTGTCCAAATTAAGTTCTCAGCAATGCATATTACTAATCAAAAATTAACTTTTGATATATTTAGGGTAGGAAATTTACAAAATATCTCCATGGAACATGATCTTTACTTAATATCCTAATGATTTTTGGCATGAAAAAAAATTGATTATTTTGACACATGTATTTTTGGCTATTGCAACATACCTGTGCTATAGGACTGGTTTTGTGGTCCAGGGTCACAACTGTGGATGTAATTATATATATTTGTAGCTCGCCAGTGTCGGATTTCATTAATGTGATACACTTGACAGACTAATTACAGATGCTTGTTTTCAACGCTCTCGACCCCAGAGACTCGTGTTTGCCAAACTAACTTTATTCGTGTGACGACCGCGCTCTTCTCTTGGGAAAGCGCACAGGAGATTTCCGATGGTTTTCATCGTTTCTAGTTGACAATGACTCTCGCACAGACCGAACCGAATGCGAGGAAGGCGAACGAGCATATTTTACCGCTCTGAGGACACGGTTTGCGTAGTATCGTAGTTTTTGAGGACGCGACAGCGATGACAGAGGCTGAATCCAAGTCATGGAGCGTGTAAGTGGGTTTCCAAAGCAGACGTTTAGTCAGCTGAAGGTTGTTCGGCAGAGATGGGCTCAGTGACCTCAGCTTTCACCAGGTCTCGCAACACGTTGGTCAAAGTGGGTTCGGAGCCGCAGAAAGAGCCGGACGGGAAAACGCGGAGCGGGTCTGGTGTGATCGCTAAGCAAACTAGTAAACAACCGCTGACGCGGAAAACAACCGGCGCCACCAGAGCAAACACGCCACAAGCTCCTGCATCTGCAACAGGTGAGTTTCTGTCAGCTTCTGTTGAATTTATCTTTGTTATGAAGGTGGATTTAGAGATTGGATTAAAGCATATAAAGCTGAAACAGCTTACTTTATGTTTGGTCATTTGTTTTGTTTATGTACTGTAGCCCCCAAAGTAGTAGTATTTTAAGTCGCTCTTATGACACTCTTGACAGTGAATGACCCTGAACCACAAAACCAGTCATAAGTGTCATTTTTCCTAAATTAGGATTTATGCATCAGCTGAAACCTGAATAAATACGTTTTCCAATGATGTATGGTTTGTTAGGAAAGGACAATATTTGGTCCAGATACAACAATTTGAAAATCTGGAATCTGAGGGTGCAAAAAAACAAAACAAAACAAAAAAACTTTAAAGCCTTTAAAGTTGTCCAAATGAAGTTCTTGGCAATGCATATTACTAATCAAAAATTAAGTTTTGTTATATTAATGGTATACAATTTACGAAATATCTTCATGGAACATGATCTTTACTTAATATCCTAATAATTTTTGGCATAAAAGAAAAATCGATAACTTTGACCCTACATTGTATTGTTGGTTATTGCTACAAATACTTATGACTTTGATGGTCCAAGGTCACATAATACAGACCATAATACTAAACAATAACAAAAAGGCATCCTTCCAGAAGTTTGTTTCCTCAGATTTTGCAATTATTTTAAGGGTAATTCAATTTATGAATTACAAAAAAAAAAAAAAACAAACAAAAAAAAAAAAAACCTAAGATGTTTAAAATTAAGTTTTTTTTTCTAGGTCAAGTAGTGAAAATGTTTTCTTTTAAAATATTTAGAATATTCAGAAAGCAATTTGTACCTAAATTATTTCTCTGCGCTTAGATAAATAAATAAAAATGTAATATATAAAAATATTAAAATAATATAATTATATATTATTATAATAATAATTTATATATTAAATAAGTAGTGAATTTTTTAAAATATTAATAATACTTTCAGAATGTACGTTATTAATGGTTAAGAAGTTCTTCATCCACCGCATACTTTGACGCATTTTTGGAAACTTGAGACATGAGACTCAAGACGTGTTTTGTATGTATAGAGGGTTGGCACTTGCGTCACGGTTTGGTCAGTTATCCAGATGCACGGCCAAATTGGAGATACTAAATGCATGGATTGCATGGTTAATGTACTACTGAGTACGTTGTTCTGTTAATTTATGCTGTCTAAACCACGAAAAAAAAACAAAAAACATGTGGAAGCTGCAACATCATATAGAGAAGGACTTAGTAAGCAGGAAGCTTTTTGTTCCTCAGACAGTTTTTTGCACTCTTCTCATTTATTTGTATTTGTATTTGTAAACTTTTGGCAGTCTATAGTACTCCAAATGCTTTTCCAATAAGTACAGCCCAAAACATGACAATAACTGATTATTTTCAGCAGCAATAATCAGCAAAACATGCAAGTTATGTTCAGTTCAGTGGCACTGTTTACGTTCTGTGCTGCCAATATCAATATTCATGACGCATGTTTGTGAAAAATATATTTTCATTTTGTTTTAAAATAATATTTAAGGTAATTTTATTTATTTTTTTTTTAACCACGTTCAAATATATTTTAAGTGAGCTTAAGTGTCTAAATGCTCTTTAGGGGTTCACTGTATTCATCTGCCTCTATTAGGTAATTGTGGAATTTCAGTGCATGCCTTCATGAGACGGGTGGGAAACAGGTGTCTGCTCATTTTGGGTCAAAAACGGGGGTGATAGTGGCCATTTATCTGCACATTAGAGAGTTCAGCCACTTCTGCGGAACAGATGAGAAAAACACCTCATAATGGGATGATCAATGATGTACCGCCGCGATTCTTTTGAAGAGTCCAGATCCGTGTTTTTTATGTTTGAACTCTTTGATGTTAGAATAACAGCGCCTCATGATGCTTTATATAGCACAAGTGTTTTTCAGAGATGGATTTTTGCACAAATCTAAAATGGACATAACCATGCAAGCTTTCTTTTTATAATTGCTGTCTGCTATTGAAAATGCCAGATGAACTTTCATTTAGTACATTTATTATGTGCCATTCAAAAATTTGGGGTTGGTAAGATATTTTAAATGTTTTTGAAAGAAGTCTGGTACGCTCACCATAGCTTGCATTTATTTGATTAAAATGCAGTAAAAAAAAATTGTGAAATATTATTACAATTAAAAATAACTGTATTTTATTCCTGAATTTTCAGCATCATTACTCCAGTCTTCAGTGTCACATGATCCTTCAGAAATCATTCTAATATGCTGATTTGTTTCTTTTTATTAATGTTGAAAACCTCTTGCTTAATGTTTTTTTGTGCATTTATTTGATATGTTTTGCAACATCATCAGTAGTTTAATGCATCTTGCTGAATAAAAGTAATTGATTTCTTTCAAATGATAATTTTTACTACCCCCAAACTTTTGAATGATGCATGTGCAAAGGTGAAGACCTCACCATAACAATATATGAAAACGGATTTGATGCAAAAAAAAAAAAAAATGTCTTTAACATCATTTTAATTGGCTTGTTCCAAGTTCCAAGTCCTTTTTTAATATCCTACGTCTCTGTCCCCTTTTCACCTGACTGTTAAAGGAAGAAGTGACCCTCGAGGGTGACTAAAATATCACCTGTAGCTCTATGTTTCATGGTTACCATGAAGCAGCGACAGTAAGTAAGACAGAAAGTCTCCCGCTGAGGTCCCCATGGGCCTGGCGCTGAGTTGTTCAGGTTTTTCTCTCTCTACAGCGTTGCATCTCTAGAGGGTCACAGGTGGGGAGACACCAACCAACACAGTGACTGAATGTTACATTTAGATCAAAACAAAACACCAACTCTGCATTACATTGTTCAGTTAGAGGTGTAAGGAGTATTGTAAGGTGTCCTGAGTGCAAATTTTAAAAATAAATAGTTCCATGAAGAACCTTTAACATCCTTGGAATCTTTTCATTCTTTTTTAACTTTATAGTAAAAATAGAAAAAAAGATTCTTTAGTTTATCAGTATGCTCTTCACATCAATAGTTCTTTTAAGAACTGTTCACCAAAAGCTTCTTTGGGGAACCAAATATAATTCTTCTATTGATTGTAGAAGCATTACATAGCCTGTCACGTTCTAACTCAAGCAGACTGTGTCGTTCCTGCATGTCTGACGATGCGACAGACACCTGCTATGAATAATTAGGGCTTTGTTATTTAAATAATGAGTGATGCATGTGAACAGACGGAGTAGAACCACACAGATTGTGAGTTGCATTTTCAAACTTTGTTTAATTACAGAAACAGAGAGTGGCATTACATTAAAATTATATCAAATAATCATAAATAAAATAATTAAATTCCATATTTATGAATGCTCTTTAGGGTTCACACTTTTTATTGCCAATGACCTTATCATGTTTCATGATAATTTTTAAAAATTGAATTTGGTGACACTACAATAACATTCCTGTTGTTAGTAGTTAACTGCTTTAGTCACCTGAACAATGAAAAATATATAAAATATTTGTTAATCTTAAGATTAACTAGAACTAAAATTGAATTATTTTATTAACTAAGAGTAGTAAATATTAATAAATACTGTAAACTTACAAGTGTTACCTTAATTTTCAAACTCAAATTTTCAGATAGCTATTCTGACCCAATAAAATGCTTTATAGCTTGACATAGCTAGAAAAATGTATATTTATTAAGAAAATTTCCATGACTATTAAGATTTTATTAATTTTCATGCATTTTGGTATCATGCTTTTAAGACTGTGTCTTGTTCAAAAATTACAATAACTAAATAATTTTTTGCACTTATATCACAATTTGGTCAGTTCACAATTTGGTCAGTTATCCAGATGCGTGGCAATATCGGCGATACTTGGATGTAAACAACATTGCATGGTTAATATACTACTGAATACGTTGTTCTGTTAATTTATGCTGTCTAAACCACTGAAAAAAACATGTGGAAGCTGCCAAATCATATAGAGAAGGACTTAGAAAGCAGGAAAGGGTGCAATATTTAGACAAACTAAAGTTAATAGGTGGTACAGATACATATGAGCAGTATTAATTAAGATATTAGCCTAATATTTTACCTACCTGACTGTAAATGATAAGAACAATCATGAATGTTGTCAAGATTCTTGCCCTGGAAATCCTGGTTCAGTTTGGCCAAACACATTTTGTTCTTTAGACAGAAGCGCTTTTCTATTTGGTTTGACTCCTTTTGGCAGTCTATAGTACTCCAGATGTTTTTCCTGGTCCGACCGATAAGTACAGCCCAAAACATGACAATAACTGATCATTTTCAGCAGCAATAATTGGCAAAATATGCAAGTTTTGTTCAGTTCAGTGGCATTGTTTGTATTCAGTGTCAAAAATATGGCCGATTAATGATGTGTCGTGAAAACACTCTATTAAAATAAGAGATGCAGCACTGTATGTTTTGATTTTTAGCTGCTTTTGGCATATTCTAAAGCTAGTTTTGTCTTATTTTAAGCAATTGTAAGTCATCTTGTGGCCTCCTTGGACATGCTGAGGCCATCTGGTTAAAAACAGCTGTCTTAGATCTATATTTCTCACTTTTAGTCCTTAGTTTATACTCCAGCAGACCTCAAGTCTGAGAGAGTTGAGAGCTCAAGGAATGTGTTCAGCTGAGCCCATACTGGATATCAATAGATTTATCAAGAGTGTTTTTAAGACGCGTCATCAATCGGCCATATTGGCGGCAATGTGCGTAAACAGTGTTACTGAACCGAACGAAACTTGCAGATTTTGCTGATTATTGTTGCTGTAAATGGTCAATTGTTGTCATGTTTTGAGCTGTACTAGTCAGATAGGTAAAATATCAGGTTAATATCTTAAATATTTACCACCTGTTAACTTTAGTTTGTTTCAATATTGTGCCCTTTCCTGCTTACTAAGTCCTTCTCTATATGATTTAGCAGCTTCCACACATTTTTTTCAACTCAACCATAGGCTTACTTACGCGTTTATGAATATCTGTGTTATTGACAGTCAGTTTTAGTCATTATACAAATGTACAAGTGTAATATTAGCAAATAAACCTTACTGTAGGCTGCTGTAAGCTCATTTTCTCTCCCTTTTCACAATCAGAACCAAATCCTGTTAGCAATTTCATGTTAGTATCCATCTGCAAATGATAATTTGATAATTTTAATTAACATTCATGTGATTTCAGAGCATTTCCGCTCTGTCGGTGACATCACCGACCTCAGAGGCATCTGAGAGCACGCGCTGTGCGTCGCCATGGGAACAGGCGCGGGAACAGCTTGTTCGCACCATCTCTGATGATCTCTCTGTTCAAACTGATGTTCACTCTAATTAACTCACTTACGCACTAATGTACATATAGTGATTATTTATCATAAGCAGAAAGAGGCAGAGAGGTGTGTCAATATGTGTAGACGCTGACGCGTCTCAATCATCTATAATTAAGAGCGTTGCCGCCCTCTTGTGGTTAGAAAAGGGAAATGCACAAGATGCCTAATCACATTTTAATACAATCAGAACAAACGTTCTTCAGCATAATTGTTCAAGTTGCAACCAAAAATACAATGTTAAATGAAATTTAGTGCATCTAACTATATGATTATGCTGAAAAACTTAGAAATGCGTCGTGCTGACATCAAAAACAGTATCAAGTTGTTGTTTTTTTTGGACCGAAATCAATGTCACGTGGTAGAAATTAGCAAAATTCTTAAGTAAAACCGAGCATCTCTAAGCTAAAAGAAGAACCTCTCATTTTAAAAGTGTATTGCAAAATTTATTTACTTATTTGCACTTATTTTTTTCTAATTTAAACAGTATCCTTTTTTTTAAAGGTTCATTAGTTAATTTTTAGTTAACATGAACTAAGAATGAACAATATTGCATATACTACAGCATTTGTTAATCTTAATGTTAATTTCAGCATTAACAATAATGCATTGTTAAAAAAAAAACAAGTTGTGTTTGTTAAAATTAGTTAATGCACTGTGAACAGACAGTGAACGACTATATTTGTATTAACTAACATTGACAAAGATGGATAAATACTGTAATAAATGTATTGTTCATTGGTCGTTCATGTTAGTTAATACATTAACTAATGTTAACAAGTGTAAAGTGTTACCCTTTTTCTATAGCAGATTTCAGAAATAAATATTTTAAATAATAAATATTTTATTAACTAAAACTGATTTTGAAACAGTTTCCATTTAAACTAAATTATTTTACAATATCAAACAATTATTTTTTTACAGTGCACCTTTCATAATGCATATTGTAAATGTAGTTTTTTTTTTATATAGTAAAATTTAGTATAATAGTAAATAGTATATTTCTGTTTGATTTTGATAAAACCTGAAATGCACAGAAAGCGGTAGCATAAATATTTTTTCCACACACAACACAGAATATAAACACTAGAAATAAACAGTGAAGTGTAGATACATTCACAGTGTGACAGTGAACATGAGCTCCAGCTTTTTGTCCAGTGCGTTGCATTACATTAACCTCAGGATCTCTTCATTGCTGTGGGAAAAAGCCTTGGCTGGTTGCCTAGTGACCAGCATTCACAATAGAGACATCATATACGCGAGCTGACCTCATGCACAAACACACAAACAAGCACACAACTTCAGTAATGACTGGAAGCTCATTAAAGCTCTTTGAAGAAAGACCAGACGAGATTTGCTTGCCACTACAAGAATCTCAGTGACTAAACACCACACAGAGTGAACAAGCTTCTTCATATGCATTCATTAAAGCTATAAATAATGTCTTATTTTGTCTGGAGAAAAAGGACATTTTTTCAAAGATGTGACTCTATAATGTATGCAATATTATAGGGACCTGAATTCACACTCTCCACTGATTTTTGTGGTTGGTGGCATAGAGGTTAATGCTTGCAGGGTATAATAGTAACCACAAATTCAGTTCTATTCTATTCTATTCTATTCTATTCTATTCTATTCTATTCTATTCTATTCTATTCTATTCTTTAATTGTAAACATCATGTTTGGATAGTAACATTTCTGTTGGCTTGTGCTTTTATAGAAATAAATATATATTAAAATATATTAAAATACAAAATAGTCCTTTTAAAAAGTAATATTTCACAATATTACTCTTTTACACTTTTTTAAATATATATATACACATGCAAATATGTATGCATACATACATTTGTACACACACACACACACATATATATATATATATATATATAATTTTTACAATGACATGCATTATCTTCTAATTAATATTTATGTATTCTAATATATTGTAATCTAATATATTTTATAATATAATTAAAAATAATTTTCAATTACATTAAAACATAAAAAACATATAAAATGTTAATTATTCCAAACTTTTGTGTATTTATATATGATTTGAATAGTGAAATGCATTATCTTATAATTAATATTCAAGTATCAAGTTCAGTTTTTTACTGAAATTCATGTCACGTGGTAGAAATTGGCAAAATCTTGAAGGAAAACTGAGCATCTAAACTAAAAACACAGAAGAACCTGTAATTTTAAAAGTGTATTGCAAAATTTCTGCTCTTATTTGTGGAAGAAATTAACATTTTGCTCATTCAGTCAAAAAACTGAACTTGATACTTGTATATTTATTGTAAGTTAATGCATTTCACTGTTTAAATCATGTATTCTAATAAACTGTCTCATAATTAGGAATTGTTTTAAATTAAATAATACAATTTAAATTTAATAATTCATTAATTTATTATATATTTAAAGACAATGTCATTTTAAAGCCGATAATTATGTTTTTAATTTTATATATATATAGAATTTATATTAAATATATATATATTTAATAATTTGATATTTTGTCATATATATATATATATACATATTATCATATATTTTGTATATATATATATATTATTTCATTATATAATTAAAGACAGTTTAAAGTGTCATTTTAAAGTGGATAATTGTTTTTATTTATATTTTTTAATTGTATATAATTTGACATTTTTATATATGTGTGTATATATACAGTAGTCAACATTTGAAGTGGATCAAAAAAAGTTAATCAAAGTTGTCCTAAGACAAGAACGGGTATTCTTTTTGGTTTTAGGACAAATTTAATGAAAGGTTTTGATCCACTTCAAATGTTGACTACTGTATATATATATATATATATATATATATATATATAAAATGACAAATTATATCAAATTATATATCAAATGTCGATAATTGTTTTTAATTATATTATTTAATTTGATATAATTTGTCATTTTTACATCTATTATTTTATTGTATATTTAAGGACAACGTCATTTTAAAACTGATAATTATGTTTCTAATGAAATTATTTGTCATTTTTACATATTATATATTTAAAGACAATGTCATTTTAAAGTGTCATTTTAGATCCAAAAAATTGTTAATATAATTTGTCATTTTTATATACATTTTTTACTTTATATTTAAAGACGGTGACATTTTTAAAGTGTTATTTTAAAGCCAATTATGTTGTTTAATTTTGTGTAATTTATTAATTGTACATATTTTTACTATATTTTTAAAGACAGTGTAATTTCAATTTTATTTTAAAGCTGATAATTCTGTTATTTAATTATTTAACTTTATATACCTTGACATTTTTATATATATTATTTTATTATAGATTTAAAGAGAATGTCATTTTAAAGTGTCATTTTTAAAGCCAATAATTCTGTTTTTAATTATATTATTTAATTTGATGTAATTTGCCATTTTCACATAGTGCATATAGTACGATAACTTACAGTTATCAATTAAGAAGTTTGTACTGTATGATTGTTTAATTCTTTTTTAGTTTTAGAGCTGGCGAAGCAGCTTTCTGATTGTCGTCTTCTCTCTAATCATTCCTTCAGACGTGAGACAGTCACGCATTAAAGCGTCACTGAATCCTCAGGGGTTTGAGGTCGTCCAACCCTCTGTATTTAGACATAGACAAAAAGATCAAAGCTCTAAAACTCCAGCTTTTATTTCAGCACAATAGCTGAATAACATCTCGGCCTCCACCTGCCTATTCGTCTCAATAGATTTCTATCGGTTTTTTAAAAACAACAGTCTTTGAATAGAAATGAATGATTCATGCTTAACCAAAATACACATAAACCTCACGGCCTTGGCCCAGCTAGACACATTTCTGGGAATGTGTTCAACAAATCTGCAGCAAGTCGAAATAGGTTTGATCGCATTTCAACGATAAAATCGCATGCACACATCCTCACACGCGGAGGAAAAAAAAAAGCTGCCCTTTTTTTCTTCAAATGTGCATCGCAGAACACCGAACGGAGAGAGTTTTGGCGCGGATGAGAGGGGCAGAGTGTGTTATGTTATGCATTGGTACACTAAGTGCTCTGTCGAGAGGGGACTCGCATTCAGCCGGGGAGAAAATAATGAGACCGTGAGAGTGACAGAGAACGACAATGACAGAAAAAGAGAAATAGTGTCTTCCCTCTGAGAGCATAGAGAGATCTGACAAACCAGAGACAAAAGACTCGTGCGCAACTTTGGGATTTACTCACAAAATACAACTGGAAAGCAAGAAAACATGTCAGAAACGGACTCTAGGAAAAAGGGCTTCACCAAAGGCAGAAGTGCCACTTTCAGCATTGACGGATTCAGCTTCACCATTGGTAAGAAACTAATGGATGACAGAATTCATGACCGCTGCAGACGAGCAGTACAGTAGTGTGTTTTGTGCATTAGGAATAGCTGTTGCTTATGTGTTGATTTCAGGATGTGATGTGTGAGTGTTTGATTTCTGAAAGGACTCTTTCAGGTGAGCACAACTCTGTGGTGCCATAGCAACCAGAGTAAAATGCACCTGAGCACACAAACACACATGTGTGTGCAATACACAATCAAACACATGCACAAACCTACTCAGAGGAAACTGTATTGTTCTTGCATGGAATATAAGATTTAATGAGTTCTCGTTTAGGTGTCAACATTATCTCTGATGTTTTCTCTGCGGTTGTTTTACAGTAAGAGTACAGTAAGTACAGTGTAAATTGAATGTGAACTGTATAAATGTCATTTGAACAGCTTGAGACTTTGCAGTTGTGAAAACATTGAACTGTGCATTATTTTTTTGATGTAAAAAAAGATGCAAATGCATGCATTACTAGTACAATTGCTCTTAAACGGAATTGGACATTTATTCAATTAACTAACCCCAAGTCAGTGTTAAATTATCAGTTACATAGCATTTATTCAGATTGTAGAAGAAAGTATATATTTATATATGTATGTGTATATATATATATTTCAGTTAGTTTACATTTGCTAATTATGTGTTTTTTTTAGTTTTTATTCTTTCTAATTATTTCTAATTTAAATTTAATAAATGTATCATTTATTTTTTCAGTAATTTTAGCGCTTTAACTTAAACTTATTTCAACTACTTACAAAGGCAATTTTTTTGTCTTTTTTTAGTTATTCATGTATTTATTTATATTTTATTTAATGTAAGTAAATAAGCAGCAGGCTTGAGCAAGTCTCAGTTTGTTCTCCATTTAATCTCATTGCTGTCTAAGAAAAAATTGAGATATTAAAGAATAATCTAAACAAAATGAATGCAAGGAAATAGGGGTCCTTCATCTTTTATTACATAGCTTATTAGAATACTCTATTCTGATTGGTCAGTTATTAACAGATGTTTTACTTAACAGATGTTTTCACTAAACCATATAATTTATTTATTTTTTATTATTTAAATATATATGTAAAAATATTTAGCTTTCATGTATTTTATTTCAGCCTATTGTTTTTAGATTTAGATTTTCTGTTTTAATTTGAATTTTAGTTTTAGTAATTTAATGTGCTTTTGTCATTTTTATTAGTTTTTTATTATTTAAATATGTTTGTAAAAATATTTAGCTTTAATTTATTTTATTTCAGTCTATTGTTTTTAGATTTAGATGTGAGATTTTCTGTTTTAATTTGAATTTTAGTTTTAGTAATTTAATGTGATTTTGTCATTTTTATTAGTTTTTTATATTTATTTGTTAAATATTGTTTTATTTCTATTTTATGTTTATATTTCTACTTTATTTTTATTATTTTTTTTTAGAAATCTTAGTATTTTAACAATAAAACATACATAAAAACAACAAAATATACATAGAAAAATGTCAACTTAAAAATCTAAACTTTATTTTATTTTAGAAATCTTAGTATTTTAACAATAAAACGTGGTATGTAGGTATCAACATAAAAATGTAGTCTCTGACACAACTGACACAAGTTTATTTCTCATTTTCTGTTCATTAAATAATTTATATACATGTTATATTTATGCTTTTGGATAACTTGAGGCAGCAAAAAATAAGGTGTAAAACAGTTGTTATTTTTAACTAAAAAAAAAAAAACTTAAACATGTTCTGAAATAAAAGAAGGTCTAGGAAAATAAATAAATAAATTATTTTAGCTGGTTGACCAAGGTACCATTTATTCTTTCCATTTAGTTAAAGTTGCAGTACTAAAATAACTAAAACTAAAACTAAATGAAAACTATATAGACTATACTGACAAAAACTAATAAATATTACAATTTACACTTATTTACATTTATTTTTAAGTTAATTATCAGTTGTTTTTTTTTTAACTCATCTAATATTTGTTTTATTTCAGATTTATTTCAATTACACAAAATTATTTTTAACCGCATATAATAACTCATTTAATTTTTTTGCATTTTAATTATTTTTTTAAAAAAATCTTTCTTTATTTCTATTTCTATTTCTATTTGTATTTTTTTTATTTTTAGTGCTTTAATTCAGTTAGTTGCCTGAATTGTTTTTTATTTTAAATAATTCATCTAATGTTTATTTTATTTCAGATTTTTTTCAATTACACAAAATAATTTTTAATAGTTTTAGTCAACAATAACGCCTAGTATTTAACTTTGCCTTGCAACTCATCCTGCACAGTTTGACCCATAATAAATAACAAAAATCTGATTTGATAACTTTTTAGAATACTCAATTCTGATTGGTCACTCATGATCCAATATTTCTGTATAGGAATAATCACTAAACCATACAACCGCTGCTGCCGTTGACCCAGGCAACTAGTTTCCATCACAGTTGCGCTAGTTTCCAGTCCTTTTTTTACATAATCTATATTTCATGTCCATGAGCTGCTCATCAACTCATTATCTTAAAATAAACACTTCGTGTCTGGATCCTGATCACCTTGTCTGGGTTTATTTTGAGATAATGAACGTCTGACTATACATTTTCCATACTTAGACACTGTTTATCAGCCCTTTTTATTGAGAAACACACACCCACGTGGGAGGACAGCGGTCAAGAAAGGTGTTATGATGGAAACATCAGAGGTGTGAGATGCTTTTTCCTGTCAGTGCTGATGCATTTATAGAAGGCTCCTTACTTGCAAAACTGTTTATTTACCTAGTGCACTTTGAGTTCTGTAGATAAACTAGTTGCTCATCGTACAAGGTCGCAGCAGGGAATCTTATATCCACATTTCATCATGCCGCTTTATGGCTTTCTCAAGCATCTGCCTGTCGTCATGGTTACGCAGCCCAGCAATCAATTGCTCAGTGTGCTTTGAGCTCATTACGTGTGACGTGTTGTCAATCAGGTCCAGTGGAGCGTGCCAACGAGCCGCTGTTAACTTAATGATGATTGGCTAAAGCAGCGTGACCACTTCCTCTCCGCCCTCGGTGTCACTCCGGGGGCTTTTAATGGGTTGCGTGCTGGGAAACATAACGTGCTTGTGTATGTTTTGGTCACGATACAAAATGTCATGACTCTTAATGGGGGTTGTATGGTGTTTTACTTCACTAATGCATGCTATGATTTTCCCCGGCTCGAACAATGTTTGCACTTAGATCTCATCGACTGGTTTTGTTTTGCTGACTCTGACTGCTAATGCAGTTTCATTTAAAGCACAGAAGCAGCTCTCACAAACCAGCTAAAGAGTCTGTTGAACTTTCAACTTGCCTGTGCACTAGATTTACACTAGCATAGTAATGCACCGACTGAACTCTTGGGTAATAAAATGCAAATGCATGGATACTAGTACTATTGCTTGTACTTGTGGTTAGACTTTTTATTTAATCACAAACCCCAAGTTACTGTATTATCACAGCATTTATTTTCATCTTGAATTAGTTTTTTCTTTCATATTTTCATGTTTTAATTTTTTAGTTTTAGTAATTTTTTTTGTATTTTTTTAATAACAATAAAAACAATAAGATACACATATACAACATATAAATGTATTAAAAATGTAAATATTACAAAAACAAGTTTATTTCTTGTTTTATGTTCATATATAAATTTCACTTATTTTTTTATATTTTAGTTTTTGATATTTGATATTTCATTGATATCTTTGATATTTTATTTGTTTTGAATTTGTTGTAGTGATTTTATGTGATTTGTCATTTTAATTAGTTTTTTAATATTTAATTTTTAAATATTAATTTTTATTTCTATTTTCTATTTATATTTATACTTATAAGTAATTAGTACTTTAAAATATACATAGAAAAGTATCAATTTAAAATAAAATCTAAATATATTCAAATATAGATATCAGATGATTAACTATACTAACTGAAACAAGTTTATTTCTCATTTTCTGTTCATTAAATATTTTTTTACAACATACGTATTGTTTTTTTTTATTTACGATATTAATGCTTTTTTGATAACATGGTAAAAATGAGGTGAAAACCAGGGTTATTATATTTAAGTGAAACGAAATTCATAAAAAATTACTTGAAATAAATAAACATTTTCTGAAATAAAATAAATAATATTTAAAAAAACTTAAAAACATTTTTTTTTAACTTGAAATGCTAAAACTCAATGAAAACTATATAAACTATATTGACAAAAATGTATTTCTATTTTTTTTTTTTTTGTAATCTTAGTATTTTAACAATAAAATAGACAGAAAAAGATTAACCTAAAATTCTAAAAAATATAAATCTATTGAAATCTAAATATTATGGAAACAAGTTAATTTCTCGTTTTCTGTTCATTAAATATTTTTTTTTACAAATTTATTTATTTATTTTTTTGTTATGTAATTGCTTTTTGGATAACATGGTAAATTGAGGTGAAACAAGGGTTATTAGATTTAACTGAAGCTAAATCCATAAACTTGAAATAACTTAAACATATTTTCTCTTTATTAAGTTGAAGTGCTAAAATAACTAAAACTAAAAACTACGACTCAATAAAAACTATATAGACTATATTAACAAATTAATTTATAGTTTTAGTAATCTTAGTATTTTAACAATAAAATAGACATAGAAAAAGATTAACCTAAAATTCTAAAAAATATAAATCAGTTGAAATCTAAATATTACAGAAACAAGTTTATTTCTCATTTTCCGTTCATTAAATATTTTTAACAACATAAAAGTTGTTTTTTTTTATTTATGATATTAATGCTTTTTGTATAACGTGGTATTTTTAATAGTTTAAGTTTTATATAACGATTGCAGCACTGCTCCAAGTATTCAACTTTGCCTTGCAGCTCTTCCCACACAGTTCAGCCTGTGAATGATACAGATCACATTGCATGAAAACAATGATTTGGTTGGGTTTATGATTTTGATCTTTTGGACAATAAAACAACTGGGAAAAATTCTCTTAGGCTGACATAGAAGAAGAGATCAGCGTCACATCTAGAGTCCAAAAAAGATCAGAGAGAGACTCCTGTGACTCGAAATCACCCCATACCTCCCAGAACACCCCAGCAACCGCGTAACAGCGTGCAAAAACACCCACAACGGCCCATCATGGTGCCGTCAGAAAATATGGTCTGTTATTTGAAATGATAAATATGTAAATAGAAATGAAATCTGTTTGCCCTTCTTAGTACAAAAGCATCACGAAAGACTTTCTTGGTGAGCGTGCTGATTTCTCTGCCCTTTTTGTACTTCTTCTTGTGTTATTTTTTACTAGAAGTGACTCACAGTACACTAACAACACCCTGCCAGTCCCCTACTGACCAAGACCCATTTCAAATCCTAATGAAAGGCTCATATAACAGCGGCTGAAGTCGTATTAAAACAGCCTTCCACGCTTTTCCAGCAGCTCGGTTCATTATACTCACATTATGCAAGAAGACACATTAAAAAAGGAGCAAAAAAAGCTTTTTAATGATGCATTTCACTAAGCCTCTGAAAAAAAGCTTTCTAAAGATGTTTTTTAGACACACACACACACGTACACACAGAAATGCCAGCATATAACTAGTCTTTCTCTGTTTTTCTCCATAGTGGCTAATGAGGATGGTGAGACCAACAGTAGGCCACTGGCCAGATTTGCACGTAAGTATGTGTTTTTGAGAAAGCAACAAATTTGCGCTGCCCAACCTATATTTTATGTTTTGTATAAATCTACAACTTGTTTCATATTCGGAAGGAAAGGGCTGAAATGAAGTAGAAGGAACACATTTACAATTATATTTATTCAAATAACAGATGCTTTTATTCTGCAAAGTGCAGCAGAAATGCTCACAGCATGTCTTTACCACTGGGTTTGCATGGTTATGGAAATCTTGGAAATATTAGAGATGTTAAACATGATTTCCAAGCCTGTAAAAACTGTCATAAAATGTCTAAAGCCAGTTTTGAAACTTCCATTTCTAAAAACCATTGTCAAGTAATCAAAAATGACTGGAAAAGTCATGGTAAACTCATAGAGGTTCATTAGTCAGGAAGCATGGAAACATTGTTACCAGAGCTAGAGAGCTAACATATCTCTAGACAACATAAACATGGCCCAAGTCTAGACAAAATCCACAATTTAATACAATACAAAAGTTGATCAATGTCTTAACTAGCCTTTATGACCCCACAAATTCTCTGAAACTTGTTTGTGACTTTTGTAATCTTAGTTTCTGTTCGTTAAATCAGTTAATATTAATGCTTTTTGATAAACTGAAAGCAGTAAAAAGTACTTATTGTTATCTAAATGTATATGTGTATGTGTATGTGTGTGTGTGTGTGTATATATATATATATATATATATATATATATATATATGTAACCTTATTTTATGCAGCTGTCAATGCAACATTTCTAATTTTTGTTTTTACTAATTTAGTTTTTACTAAAACAAGCAAAACTTAATAAAAATGACAAAACATGCAACAAAATTACTAAACCTGAAATAAAAAAATAAAATCTAATCTTTCAACAAAAACTCTAGTAGTATATTAAGGTGAGACACTGGAGGCAAAAACACTGTTTTTTGATGCACCTGTTAAGTTTTAGATTTTGGGATTTTTGGTTTTTCATAGTGTTTTTTTTCAGACTAGTGGAAAGAAAACATCCAAGACACTGTTAAGTGTTTCTTTTATAGCACTTTATCTGTTTGTGTCAATAGATTTCAGTCACAATCCATATATTTAAAGGCTGTTTTCTCAAAATTTGTTTTTTTTTTTTAAACCTAACATTTTAGAAAACTTGTAATACAAAAAATGTTTGCAATTATCAATGTAAATCAATCAACTGGGTAAGTAAGGTGATAACTATTAGTTAATTTTTTACCCTATTCACCTGCAGTGTCTCGCCTTAAAGGGGTCATCGGATGCAAAGTTCACTTTTACATGTAGTTTGTGCATTAATGTGTGTTGGCAGTGTATGTACAAATCTACCCTATAATGATAAAAATCCATGCAGTGGTTTTAAATTAATTTGTAAAAATAATATCCCCTTTTACAAATTGTCACACCGACAGATGCCGCTCCCACAGTAGTTGATTGACATGAGCGTCTTATCTCAGAACCGCCCGAAATCAGCTGTAACAGTCTGACCTCCATTGTGTTAATGCCGGAGCAGAGATGTAAGTTAGACAAGAATGAGCGATTGAGGTGTTGTGTTGCTGGATGTAATAATGAACATAGTGGTCGTCATTTACTCCCGACATCTGAGCCGCTGAAGATGCAGTGGATTACATTTGTGAAGAGAATGCACCTACCAATCTACATAAACGCGTCTATGTTTGCGCAAATCATTTGTGATCCAGCTTCACCTACAGCAGAAGTGAGTATAAGGGTTTTTTATGAATCTTTGCGATCGCCTTTCCTAATAACCTGTTAGTTAGCAAGTTTAGCGGCTAAACGCGGCTAAATGTGGCTAAAGTAAACAGGCTCGTCACTCCACAGAGAGAAGGGAGGGGCGGGGCGAGCAGAGCTCATTAACATTTAAACCAACCTCGACGATTTTTGCAGACCTGATTTTGGCAAGGTAAAAAAAGTGTTTTTTACACGACCATTGAGAATTTTTAACCAAGTATATTATAGACTTTTCATTAGGACCCTGAAGAATCATATCAACTTGTGGAAAATGGGCATCCAATCCAACAAACATTTACACTTCTCCTTTAGTACTGAAATGACACTGGTGAAAACTTGATCAAGGATTTTGCATTATTGCCGCAATTAATTTAACAATGAATTTGTCATACAGGACAAGTTTTTCTCTTGGATATTGTAGGGTGATGATCTTTTACCAAAACACTTTACCTGGCCATGACACTAGATGGCAGCATTTATCAAGATATTCAGAGTTAATTTGGGCTTAATACTGGATCCAAAGAAACGAGTTCCTCAGAGGAGGCACACAGATTATATCTGAATAACAACATTATGATTACATGAGCTCATGATGATGATGATGATGATGATGATGATAATGATATGCCAGCATTGGTGGAAGCAAATCAATATAATTTACTGTGAGTCAACAACTAAGCCATTAAGATCTCCTGAGGAGGTTTTGAGTATGCATTTAGTCTTAGAATTTTGGTCTACTGTTGTCATTACTGTTAGTTTGAATCAGAAGACTGCAAAAATATAAATAAAATAAAAAAAAAAATAAAAAAGGCATGGGAAGGGCTTAAAATATTAACATTGCATTTTCAGTTTTCAAGTGTTTTGATTTAAAAAATGAAAATGAAATTAGCAAAGCATTTGCATATTCAGAAACAAATTTTGTGTGCACAGTAGGTGCAAAAAATAAAATAAAATCATAAAATGTTATAGGGTAATAAAAAATAGGTCATGGATTCATGGCCCATATATTGTCACATTGTTTAAAAAATGGGATTTGTTCATTGTTAATATGTGTGTGCACGATGAGTGGAAAAATGAGAGTGGTTTGATTAAAAAAAATTGGGCAAAACATTTGCAGCATATCTGTGTGTGCACAGTGGTAAATAAAGCAAATAATTAAATAAAATATTTTAGTGCAATAAAATGCAAAAGAAAACAAAAAACAAATGGAGGTTAAATGCACTAACAGAAATATTTGCAATATTATTTAAGGGGAAATGATGGCATATTGTGGCTGACATAATGTGTTCTTTTTAGATAGCATTATACTGTAAGAATTGGGTTACAACAGCTTGTTAGTGGGACAGTACCCTCAAAGTGACACCTTTGTACCTTTTTTACCCTTAAAGGGTGTATATTAGTACCTTAGTTGTAATATGCATCTTTAAGGTAGTAATATGTACTCTTATAAAACAAATAGTTCCGGTCCTTGATTCTGATTGGTTGAGCCGTGTTCAAAGCTGTTGTAAATTACTCTTCAAACATAATACACCTTTGTTTACGTTTGTTTGTTGCTCAGCAACCACTTTGTTGCAACCACAGTCGTATCTAAGGAACTACATTGTTTGGCAGAAGAATAATGTTTTTATTAATATCATTACACTTTATTTGCTCTGTCTTATTTTGTGAAACCTTATTACGTACTGTATATGGAACAACTGTTTTATTAAAGAAATAAGCCCCATGAAGGTTTACAGTGAATTTATAACAGCTAAGGGGGTTATACACCCTTTAGCTGTTGTAAATTCACTGTAAACCACAGCTTCTTGGGGCTTATTGTTTTATTACGGTACTATTATGAACACTATAGGGGTAAATTATATAAATGTGTCCCTTTGAGGGTTCTGAGCAAGTGACAAGCTGTTATAGCCCTAAAGATACAATTTTTGCACATTTTTTTTCTGAGAGTGAATGGTATTTGTTCATTGTTTATCCAAGTCTTTACATGTTTTTGACTCTGATTCATCTTGTTTCTCCAGGCTCAAAGTCTCAGAGTGCGCTGTGGAACACGCTCACCGCTGGGACGGGCAAGAAGGAGAAGGTCAAAGTTCAGAGGGACATTCCGGACGATCCACGCAGAATAGAAGAGATCCTGGCCGATGAGCTTCCCTCTACAGACGTCCCAGAAGCAACAGAGAAAACTGCTGTCAGGTTCATCTCACTCCTTTTATTATGGTTTATGGCAGTTGCTTTACATGTTATGTGATCACTCTGTTCCCAGATCAGGATGAACTAATCTGGGAAGAGCAGAGGAATGCTTTGTTTCAGTAATATCTGTCTTATCAGAATTTAATAGGAGAAAATGATTGGTCATCCAGTACATTTTTATAACACGGTCTGTTAGCTTAGATAATTCAGAAGTTTCATCTGGTCTTGTTGAAATTTATACAGTAGTTGAGTATCAGCAGCATAACAATGGAAAGTAACCATGTGTTTTCTATTAATATTACCAAGGGGCAACATGTACAGTACATTGAAAATAGCAGAGGGCCTAAAACAGATCCTTGCGGCACTCCGTACATTAACTGAGATTATTCCCTGTTTAAATAAATGAAGTGGTTATGGTTGGACAAGTATAATCTAAACCATCTTAAAGCCTGTCCTTGAATACCTGTATAGTTTTGTAATTTATCTATAAGTATGACATGATCTATAATGTTGAATGCAGCACTATGATTAAGTAAAACTAGCAATGAGATGTAGCGTTGGTCTGATGCTAGAAGCGTCTTTTGTAATTTTAAGTGCAGTTTGGGGCCTGAAACCAGACTGAAATTCTTCATAGATATCATTTTTGCTGAAGCAGCACAATTAAGCAGACAACTTTTTCTAAAATTTTAGACATAAATGGAAGATTAGAAATGGGTCTGTAATTTGCCAGTTCAGTAGGATTTAGTTGTGGTTTCTTAATGAGAGGCTTAATAACCACCAGCTTAAAGGGTTTTGAGACATGATCTAGAGATATAGATGAGTTGAGAAGCAGTTATCAACTTAACTAATAACTTTCAATTATCAACTTTGTTTTAAAAGTTTCTCTTATTGCCACTGGGGATTTTTGATGAGAAAATAGGTTAAGTCAGTTAAATTCTGACTTTTGTTACACTTAATTGGTATCGTGGCCAATATGTGTACAGTCTAAGACAGTTTTGAGATCTCTTCTCAAATCTAGAGGAGACACATGTAAGATTACTGGGGTCTTTTTTTGCGGGAGGAACTTATTAGAACCTCATATTCAAGCAAAAGCACTTGGTTTAATCTGATTTCTGTCTGGGAGGATCTCATTAGTAATTTTTCTTCGTTGTGGGTCTAAAAGCTGATGTTAGACATCAGGTTATGGGATTTGACTACAGGGCAGATTGGTCTAATTATTGATTATAGCACCTATAGAAAGTCTGCTTTTTGGGAAGAATAGTTTGTCATGAGGCTTTTAAAAATGTAAGAAATGGATATTGTTTATGCATTGTTTTTTTTTTTTTTTAATGGTGTAGACAATCAGGGTCAAACATGGTCACTAGATAAGCAATTTTTACACTTGCAAATCAAGAATTAACAACAGTTAAGAAAGAAAAATTTTCAGTAATGTTCATCCATCCCATTTGTTTTGGTTTGTGTGAAGATCTAGGTTCAGTTTTAGATTCTAGCTTGTGATTCACTTTCAGCAAATGCAGATAGATTCACTTTTCTTCTTTTTTTTTTTTTTGTAGCTAGTTTTCATTTCTCACTCTACAGATGGAGTTGTGAGTGTCAGATCATTCCCTGCATTAGCTGTTTGGATTGAGAGCACTTGAAAACCTCCTCTATGTCATTCAGAGGCCTAGAAATATGCAATTTGGTGCAGTTGCTTATATTTATGTGTCCAAAAAGTATGATGAAATTCTGATAGCTTGTAATGCACTGTAAATCAATGAGATTTTCCCTAGTAAAAAAATAATAGATTTAAAATGCATTTATTTTATACAAAGTATAGTTCAAGTCTATTAACATATTTACTGACATATGTGACCCTGGACCACAAAACCAGTCATAAGTGTCAGTTTTTCGAAATTGAGCTTTATACATCATCTGAAAGCTGAATAAATAAGCTTGTGTAATAGCTTGTTAGGATAGAACAATATTTAGCCGAGATACAACTATTTCAGTATATGGAATCTGAGGGTGCAAAAAAATCAAAATATTGAGAAAATCACCTTTAAAGTTGTCCAAATTAAGTTCTTTGCAATGCATAATACTAATCAAAAATTAAGTTTTGATATATTTACAGTAGGAAATTTACAAAATATCTTCATGGAACATGATCTTTACTTAATTTCCTAATGATTTTTGGTATAAAAGAAAAATCTATAATATTGACCCATACAATGTATTTTTGGCTATTGCTACAAATAAACCCCAGCGACTTAAGACTGGTTTTGTGGTCCAGGGTCACATATTGCTTGAGACTTACTGATATAATTGTAATAAAACTTTATTGGCAGTACTACTTGTGCACAATGCATATTTCTTAATATTAAGCCTAAAACATGTTTTAATGTCACTATTGATAAGGATTGTGTAATCTTTAAATAATATCGGTCTACAAAAACAAAATATTTAAAGTGTAAATAAAGTATACTTGCAAAAGTTCCATTTTATCACAATCAAATATACTATACAAGTATATCTTTAGTTGGACTTCAGCACTACTTCTGCACAATTAAAGTGCATTAAGTACAAAATTTAGCAGATTTTAAATATACCAGTTTAGTATACTGTAAATGTATTTGTAGTACTTAGCATGAAATAAATACATTTTAGTATATTTATTTTTCACTAGGGTTTATAACAGTATAGTAGAAAACTTACATACAATACATATAAACATCAGCTGTCACTCTATATTTCCCGTTATGTCTTAGTAAGATGATATTTATTTTAGTTTTATGATCAAAGCTCTGTAGTTTTTATTGTGGAGGCAAAACATATAATGCAATGCAGTGCAATACAATGATGACTGAGAGATGAACAAATAAACATTCCTTAAAAGCCTGATCGTCATATTTGATACTTTAATTTTTTTTCTCAAAATAATATATGGATAGTCAAGTAAACCTAAATTACTTCAGTCCAGAAAGTGTTCCTCTTGAAATATTACTAACAATATGAAAAGTTACTCTTATGTTTACTTCATAAAAATTTTTGACCATTCTAAAAATTTGGAGGCTTTCGAAATGTGTGTATCAAATATGATACAATAGGCTTTACAAGGTTAAATTCCATCTGGCCTAATTTGTGGAAGTAAAATGCTTTTGAAAAGCAAATTCCTTCATTCCTTCTTTTTTTTTCAGCTAGCATCCCACATTCACTTCTGCAAAATGAATACATGTTTTATTCTTTTTCATTTATTTTTATGTCACTTTGGTTTTGCTACCAAAGCTTGACATTCACAGAATGACTGCATGTTTGGATTTAGTAGTAAATCAAAAGGGTAAAAACAGGAATGAAGAAGTGAAGCAAACATGCATTAATTTTGCAGTTTTCTCCTGAGGCCTCACATACTCATAGTACTCGCATAGATTACACAAATGCACTTCAGTGCAGAAATAAATACAAAGAAAATCAAGTCTATTTAATTTGACTGTTAGCACTCCAGTTTGTTCTTTGTGTCTGTTGAAAGTGCATTGATTTGTTTTATAGTCAATTTACTTTGAACAGAGAAGACAGATAATTAACAATCTTTCTTAGTTGATGGATCACTGAAGAGTTTTGAGATATTGCATTCTGACTCTGCTGAGACAAAGAAAAAAGCTGTTTTTTGGGATTTGGGATGAGTTTGTTGATCTGGACTGGGCTAATGAATGGAGGACGGTTTTGCACATTACTGACAGTTTTTAAAAAGCCTTAGTTTGTAGCGTGCCACTAGAGGAGAAAGATGTATGTGGACTGAAATGTGTGGTTTTCAGACATATTGAGTGGATTGAAAACAAATGGGTGTCGTTATTGAGAGAGGGGATTGTTTGTATTTTTTTTGTCTTGAAAAGTCATAAAATGTGGGTACTTTCCCTGCCAAGAATTTTATGGTCACATTTATCGTTTCAGATTTCAGTAGGAGTTTCGTGTGAAGGCGAAAAAGTTCCCACTGCAGATTTAATTAATTTTCAAGTTGGTCACTTGTATTTACCACACTGACAACAGAAAGCTGCTTGCTTGGTTTGAAAGTGTGAGCTGTTTTGTGTAAACTGTGCTTTTTATATATCTACATTATTGACAAGAGACAGAACCTATAAGAACCTATTTTGCCTGTGAAATTTGTGAATCAGTTTTCAATACTTTGAATCAGTTGAAGTGCTTGGCGAAATTATTCACTGTTTCAAAGCGTTTGAAAAGTCACACTGGTGACGCCCACTGTTCAAAACAGTTTAAACGGAGATAAAACTGATCTGAGATCAGGTAAAATCCATCTAGACACTGGTTCATGGGCTCACAGAGTGGCAGACCATTGAAATTTCTAAATATTTTTAAGCAGTTTTGACATTGTTTACTGAAATCATGTGACCTTGCAGGTTGATACACGCTCTGAATCACTGTTTTGAAACAAATAATTAGCAAAGGTTTCAAAGCTTCACAAAGCAGTGCTTTTAAATGCCCATCACTACCAGTTGCAATAAAAATTGCTTTTATGTGACATTTGTGCTGTGTAAATCTGAAAGCATTGAAGGAATTTGCATGAGAGAGTTAAAATAAATTGCAGATTCAATTCTCTATACACGCAAAAAAAAAAAAAATGCATGCAAAAAATCATAAGTGGCTTTCTACGTTACAATATTGCAGATTTCATTAATGTTCAGGTTGGTCACTTGTATTCACCACACTGACAACAGAAAGCTGCTTGGTTTGAAGGTGGGAACTGTTCTGTGTGAACTGTGCTTTACAGTAGTCACCATTTGAAATGGATCAAAAAAAGTAAATCAAACTTGTCCTAAGACAAGAATGGGTATAGTTATGGTTTTAGGACAGCTTTGATAAATGATTTTGATCCACTTCAAATGTTGACTGGTGTATATATCGCTACATTATTTACAAGAGACAATGAACCTGTTTTGCCTGTGAAATTTCGCTGTGGCTAACTTTAGTCTAGAAAAGACTTTTCAATACTTTGAATCAATTGAAACAAGTGCTTTGCAAAATGATTCACTTCCAAAGTGGTTGAAAAGTCACACTGGTGACGCATGCTGTTCAAAATGGTTTAAACACCGATAAAACTGATCTGAGATCAGGTAAAATCCATCTAGACACTGGTTCATGGGCTCACAGAGTGGCAAACCATTGGACTTTCGAAATATTTCAAAGCAGTTTTGACATAAAGACTTGTTTACTGAAATCATGTGACTTTGGCAGGTTGATACATGCTCTGAATCACTGTTTTTATGCTTTTATATGAAATTTGTGCTGTGTAAATCTGAAAGCATTGAAGGAATTTGCATGAGAGAGTTAAAATAATTTGCAGATTCAATTCTCTATACATGCAAAAAATGCATGCAAAAAATCATGCAAGTGGCTTTCTACATTACAATATTGCAGATTTCATTAATGTTCAAGTTGGTCACTTGTATTCACCACACTGACAACAAAAAGCTGCTTGCTTGGTTTGAAAGTTTGAACTTCTGTGTAAACTGTGCTTTATATATATCACTACATTATTGACAAGACACACTGAACCTATTTTGCCTCTGAAATTTCGCTGTGACTAACTTTAGTCTAGAAAAGACTTTTCTAGAAAACAAGTGCTTTGCAAAATGATTCACTGTTTCGTAGCACTTGAAACGTCACACTGGTGATGCCTGCTCTTCAAAATCGTGTAAATGGAGATAAAACTGATCTGAGATCAGGTACAATCTATATAGACACTGGTTCATGGGCTCACAGAATAGCAAACCATTGAAATTTCTAAATATTTCGAAGCAGATTTGACATAAAAGACTTGTTTACTAAGACCATGTGACTTTGGCAGTTTGATAAGTGCTCTGAATCTCTGGTTTAAAACTAATGATTAACAAAACTTCACAAAGCAGTACTTTTAAATGCCCATCACTACCAGTCACCATTACATTTGCTTTTATGTGACATTTGTGCTGTGTAAATCTGAAAGCATTGAATTTGCATGAGAGAGTGAAAATAATTTGCAGATTCAATCCTTTAAACATCCAAAAAACAAAAAAGGCATGCATGCATGCATGCAAAAACCGTAAGTGGCTTTATAAGTGTTTCTTGACAAAACACTTTAAATTAATGTCAATCAGAAGAAATAACCCTCATTGATAACTATTGTAATGAAGCTTCTTTATGCATTTACTCGTTAAAGTGAGTGGGATTTGATTATTTTCATGAAATATTCATTATGATGCACTCCGACAGAGTTGCCACCCTTAAAATGATTATTATTGATGGTGTGTTTATTCCTAAGCCTGTTGTCATGATGTAGCTGTGCTCATTAGCAGCATTGTTAGTATGAAATGTTGGGATGTATCGGAGGGTTAATTAATAAGAGGAATATTGCTCAGACTCATTAGCGGACACCTGTCTGACTGCTGTCGATATTACAATACCCCGGAAAAGCAGACATTGACTGGGCGTGATATAAATGTGATTTATCGTGTAATTAGTAGGGCTGTCAATTTAACATGCTAATTTGGTACAATTAATTATATTGTGCTGAATTTTAAAGTATTGAATCATGACGTGCATGCTAACTTTGGTTGAATAATACTTTTGCAAATGTTTCAAGTCTGTTGTTTTTCCCACTGACTTCTCTTCTGTTCTTATATCCTCATTCTTATGAGGTCTGGTTTGGTTCGGTGCGTTTTGTCTTATGATTAGATGTTTGACGCTGAGATGGTTTCCATGCATAAGAAAGAAGTCAAAGCGATACACACAGTGCTGTTGTTCTGACGGTCTTGCAGTAATTTAACTCATGCATTTCAATGTGCATTAAAATGCAAACTTAAGTGTTATTTTTGCATGCAATCTGAAATGAAGATCTCGAACTGTTGACCCCATGAAATCAGAAGTGGACTTTAGTAGCTTTTAGTCCATTTGTGTTTGTGCTTTAAGGCCATCTATATGCTTTTATGTGTTTCGGGCAACTCGAAACTCAAATTGTCCCTAATGACTGGAATTGCAATCAAAGACATTTGACTTTTGACTTGAAGTCGGCATCGATTGATCACCCCTGACTCAGAACAGTCATTTGACGTCATTTCCAAGATGCTGGTGAAAACTTTCAGTCAAACAGAATATGTAAAATAGAAAAATATTGCTGACACATTTTGTGCTATAAACATTTTTTAATAAAAATGCTCTGTAAAATAAAAATGTCCTCTCCTCCTAATAACAGAGAAATAGAGAGCAAATCATTGTTTTTCAGCTTGTATTTGTATTACTAAGAGAAAGACTGTATGCTGTATTCCTTTATTAACCATCAATTTGTTGCAGTGAAAGTGGCTAGAATATGTTAATTTTATTTTATGTAAACTAAAGACTATTGGTAATAATAACACAATGATTGTTGTTGTTTTTGATGTTATAAAAATCAATGATTTTTATTTATTTATTGCATTAATCTTGGTAAGAGTAATACACAGCTGGTGGTCTGATAGGGGCTACTGACCTCGTCACTTCATCAAAGCTCTAATGTCTTAGTGTATCGATTTAGCAAACCATAGATGGATGAGGTTTACCATTTTATGCTGAAGGTCATTGAGAGTTCAAGAGGAAAGAATCTGCACGTACAGTATGTCATTTTTTGAGACCGTTTGCATTGGGTATCTTAAAGATAGTGTTCTGTTAACAGTCTATAAATCAAAATAAGCCAAAGTTATAACTGAAATTGACTTTTTATTTCTCGATTTAGAACTTTAAACACGGTAGCTTATAATCAGTGTGAAATTGCACAATCAATAACGTGCACACCCAAGCATCATGTAATATGAGATTGTGAATGATACATTGAGTTGAGGGTCAAGGGTGACATCTGTTAACAAATTTCATACTGTTTTCCTCAGTCTTGATTGATTGATTGATTTATTTATTTATTGCCACATAATTAGCTGATAATTATTATTTAGCCAATAATATATATATTTTTCAATTTATTTAGCCATTTAGCCATTTATTTTAGCCTTTTGTTTATTGCCTTTCATTTATTTATTGACATATATTCAGCTACTTCTTTATTGCCATTTATTACTATTTATTTGGCCGTTAATATATTTTTAAATTCATTTTATTTATCCATTTAATTATTTAGCCATTTATTTATTTTCACTTATTTAGCCATTTGCTTATTGGCATATATTTAGCTATTTATTCCTATTTATTTAGTCATTAATACATTATTTTTTATTTTTTATTTTAATTTATTTAGACATTTATTTATTTTCATTTATTTTTCCTTTTGTTTATTGCCATTTATTTATTTACATATATTTAGCTATTTAGTTCTATTTATTTAACCACATATTTATTTTCATTTATTTGGGCTTTTGTTTATTGCCATTTATTTATTTATTGACATATATTAAGCTATTTATTTATTGCCATTTATTACTATTTATTTGGCCATTAATACATTTTTATTTCGTTTTATTTATCCATTTATTTTTCACTTATTTAACCGTTTGCTTATTGACATTTATTTATTGTCATATAGTAATTTATATTTCTATTTATTTAGCCATTAATACACTTTATTTCAATTTATTTAACCATTTAGATGTTTATTTTTCATTTATATAGCCTTTTGTTTATTGCCATTTATTTATTACCATATATTTAGCCATTTATTTTGTGCCATTTATTTAAACATTTATTTAGTTATTTATTTATTTTTATATATATTTTGTTTTTTGTTTTTTTGGTATGTTGGTAGATCAGTTTGAACGATTAAAAATCCACCTACGGTGGATTAATCACTTGACCACCTAGTATGGCATTTTTTCCCCAGGAAGAAGTTCATCTTTTCAGCTAGGCCTACTGTTGTTAAATTTTTAATTTGATTTTGGTCATTAAATGGGCAAATCAAATTTTAATCTTTTTAGCACTTCAGAATGGCTTTTTCATACCGCTTGCATGAGTACGCTAAAATCACTCCTTCAGACGGCACTCATTAGCATGTGCTCTGTTAATAGCGTTCGCTCAGTTCTCAGCTGACAACATGGCTTTACAGACCCATTTACTGTGACGCAAGCAATTCATAACATTCACAGATAAGATGTCTCAATTTGTTCAGCATGCTCTTAATATTGCTTAGCAAAGATGTGCGGCACTGTTATGTTCTCATTAAAGCATCTGGATCATTTGATTAAAAGAATAACAGTGCCATTCCTCAGTCAGACAGAAAAACACCTTAAATCAAAACCCAAATACAGCCATTCATCCGCATGCGAGCTCCCCGAAGGAATAAAACGAAGGAAACTATTGGGAAAATGTCAAACTTTAAATCATTCACTGGAACTCAATGACACTTTTCAGGTCTCTGACTCATCCTAAACTCATCTGGGACTCGTTTCCCATCTCAGACCTTCATGTTGTGCCACAGTCAGCTGTTTTCCGCTGAATCTTGTATATTTTCTATAAAATTTCTTGTCATTTTTGT
The DNA here is from genome assembly GCF_022985175.1 of Labeo rohita. NCBI lineage: Eukaryota > Metazoa > Chordata > Actinopteri > Cypriniformes > Cyprinidae > Labeo > Labeo rohita. Next base: position 34,826,680 of record NC_066870.1, read on the forward strand.
GTGCAGTCTGCATCAGACAAATGGTTTGTGGGTTTCCTCTTTCACATTCGTTGGAGAGAGACCTTCTAACGTCCTCCTGTGAGACCTTTCCTCTGTCAACACGGCCGCTGGGATTGACCTGTGACATTTGAGAGACTTTCACCTTTGTAGACTGTGATGTCTGCTGGATTCTGTTCAACTCCAAAGACTTTTAAAAGCTCTTTAAAGAACCACTTGTTGTTGGCGAGCCTTTCTTCAGGGCTAAAGTCTAGTAGAAATGGTCTAGTGTTGCTCATTAGATTTTTTTGGCATGTTTTTGTTGCATTTTTAACATCTGGGGTTGTCAGTCTGGTCCACATGTATAATTTAAATGGAACCACTGCACCAAAACCTAGAGAGCTGCAAACCTAGATGGCATTAAGTAGTGGTAGTGCGATGAATAATACATTTTTAGTGTCCTTCCAGTGAATTGTAGTATAACCCCTTTAAATGAATGGCTGATTGACTGTGTTTATAAGGCTTAAGTAGTTGCTTTAAAGTATAATTATGCCTGTTAAAGGTGACATGAAAATTGGACTTTTTTCAGTGTTTAAGTGCTATGGGTGCATCTACCAACCCAGAAAATGTGAAAAAGAACAACCCAGTACATTTTTGTTAAGCCTTTCTCTGCAAGCTTGTGAAAAAACGAGCCGCTTAGATTTCGCTCCCCCTGTGATGTAAAAAGGGGATCTTATTATAATATTCCCGCCCCTTAATCTGCACTTTTCCACCCATGGCGCCGTATTTTGTTTTCACAAGCGACAACGGTGTACCAGTTCTAATGCCATGGCAAATGTTTGAGCAAAGCATGCTAACTGTTTTGTCATTGGCTGCACAGACGAGCACAGAACACTATTTAGAGTCCCAGCATCAGAGGAGACTTAGCCGACTTGTTTTTGAAACTCCTGTGTGTTTTTAACGTAAACTTGTGTGTATCTGACAATTTAAGCTCAATGAGACATGAAAGAGAACTTAGTTTAGTAATCACTTGCTGTGTGACAGCTGCTTTCTGTGCGTGTGCTTCGTATGTGTGTGTTCAGAAAACCCTATATAAGAAGTTTAATATGGTTTAAAATGCATGATTTCAGTGTGATAGACATAAACAGATGTTTTTTTTAGGAAAAAGGAGCGGGGCAGTAGCTCATTTGCATTTAAAGAGACATGCACGAAAACAGTGTGTTTCCACTTAAAATAGGCATTTTCAAAATGATGTAATAAATGATCTGTGGGGTATTTTGAGCTGTAACGTCCCAGACATTTTGGGAGCCTGAGAGTTATATTACATATTGTAAAAAGAGGTATAATAGGTAATTTGATTAAGACTCATTTGCATTTGTTGAAAGTCACTGAAAAATATTGATTAAAACTAATTAAACATTTTTCACCCAGTATTTTATGTATTTCATGCATATTATGCTCCCGTTGGAGTTTTTTCAGGTAATATTATACAGAAACAATGAGAGAAGCAATAAAAGGGAGCACTGTAAATGCTTATTCAAGCCTTTTCAGGCAAAAGGACTGAATGTTTAGAAACTGGAGAAATACTTTATTCTCATTTAAGCTTAATTTGCATTAAAATTGTGGTGTTGTCAATCAGCTAAGCATTTTTAGTGGAGTTTAAGATAATGACTGCAGATGTATCTGTTGAATATTAATAATGTGTTTGTATATGACTTTTTTTATTGTATTTTTTTTTACAGATAGACTACCATTAAAAAGTTTGAGGTCTGTAAAATTAATGTTTTTTTTTTTTTTTAAAGTCTTAAAAGTCAGATCTTACGCTCACCAAAGGTTGTGTTTATTTGAGAAAAAAAACAATTAAAACATCAATATTATGAAATATTATTACAATTTAAAATAATTGCTTTCTATGTGAATATTTTTTTAAAATGCAATTTATTTATGTGATGCAAAGCTGAATTTTCAGCATCATTACTCCAGTCTTCAGTGTCACATGATCCTTCAGAAATCATTCTAATATGCTGATTTGCTGCTCAAGAAACATTTATTATTGTTATAAATGTTGAAAACAGCTGTGATAAATAAAAGTGATACATTTTATTTTTCAGGATTCTAAAACAAAGTTCAAAAGAACAGCATTTATTTGAAATAAACATCTTTTGAAGATATTATTTACAACTGTTATTACTGCCACTTTTAATCAATTTAATATATCCTTGCTGAAAAAATAATAATTTATTAAAAAATAATTCTAACAGATCCCTCAAATTTTAATTGGTACCATATCTCAGGCACAAAAAAAAAAAAAAAAAAAAGTCCTCTTCCCTCTAATTTGTATGTTCATTAATGAGCTTTTTGGAAAATAATCTTCATATTTTAACTGCACAAGAAGAAAAAAGTTTTCAGCCACAAAACAACGCTGACTGATAGTCAGAAAAAATGAATGAACTTTCAAGGACTACTGAGAGAGCATTACATCAACTAATTAATATTCATGAGCCAAGCCTGTCAGATTTATAGTGTTTTGAGATGCCGCTGGTCAAGTTTGATGTGTCTAGCGATGTGATGGGTCACAGGAGGTGACGTCATTCACGGTTGGAAGCTCTCAGCCTCCTGACACACACTCAATATAAACCTCACTTAAAAGAAAAGCAGAGTAGAGTATAGACAGCAGAAAGAGCACCTTCAAACAAGACCTTTGAAGAGCTCAGAGTAGACGGAGGGAAGCGCTCGCATGTGCGGCATAGAGAGCATCTCCACAGATGAAAGCGGCCTGGCGCTGATGTGTCTTTGAGACTTTGGCCTGGCATTATCTCCCACCTCCTGCATCAGGTAATTGAAAGGCCTGTCCTCATCATCATCATCATCAGGAATGAATGGCAGGAAGGGAGACACAAGCTGAGCTAAGTAGATAAATACAGAGATGGATAAACACACAGGAATATTTGAATGATAATTGTTTTTAATAAGGGATGAGAGGTAAATTCTTTTTTTACTGCCACCTGACTCGAATACAATATTAGTGTTTCTTTCCCTGCACCCAAGAGAACTTTCCAGACTGAATCACTTATGGTTATGAGGTGTTTGTGTCTGAAATGCCAGGGTAGTGTGATAGTTAATCATTTTGAGGAACTGCCCCTTATTTGTTTGTGTATTTTGTTTGTTAGGTATGTATGTATGAAGTTATGGATGTACATACTGTATGTACTTATATTATTTTTTAATTATTTATTAGGTATGTGTGAGTGTAGTTGTTCATGCATACATAAATATTTTATTCATATTTTCTATATATTTTATTGACATTTATTTAGTTAAGTATGCACGTACGTAGTTGTTTACAAATGTATGTATGTACTTATTTAGTTTATTTATGCAAGAAAATATTTATTTATTTAAATAGGCATGCACGGATGCAGTTATGTACTTTCGTTAACTTAAGTAAATATTTGAAGAGTTCATTTGCAAAAACGCATAACTCTGTTTTTAATAAATTTCAAAAATTATGTTTTTTTCATTTGCATTCCAATTAATCTCAATCAAACTGCAGTTGAGTTATTTTGATATGAAGAAAAAATAAATAACATAATAATAACTAAAATACAGATAAAAGACAATAAAACACAATAAAAACATGAGAACATAATAAAAAACATTATATTTGAAAATGTGTTATCTGTTTTTGCAAATAAATTCTTCATTTGCTTATTTTATTTATGTAAGTAATTGTTTATGTATTTACGTACATGTATTTTTTTATTTATTTCGTTTATTTCTTTTTCAGTTTTATATAAGTGAATTTACTCTATTTGCTTATTTAGGTACATATTTACAAATTTTGACTATTTTATTTTATCTTTACATATTTATTTACATGTAAAAAAATTTATTTATTTATTCATTTTATTTTATTTTTTTAAGTTTTGTTTTCCTTGTCTATGTGGTTTTACATTATTTCATTTTATTGTTATATTACTATTATTTTTAATACTACTGATTTTACATTTTTCCTCTCTGTTAATGGTCATATGTCTATTAATGAGAATTTTATTTATTTATTTTTCCCTTTTTATTTTACTTCTTTATGTGGCTTTATTTGATTTAATTTTATTGTTATATTATTATTTTTAATACTACTACTACTACTACTAATTTTATATTTTTCCTCTCACTGCTAATGGTCATATGGCTACTGTAATCATGAGAATTAGATTTTGAGTTACAAAATTTCGTAAAGTATGCATTTTTTTTGCATCCATTTATGAAACAATGGATATGTTGGGACAATATTTAGGTATTTTTTGGTATTTATTTTATTGATCCATTTATTTTTTAAGACCAGGTGTAATACTTTAGCCAGCAATGCATGTTAATTATTTATTCTTAGCACTATGTGTATTTTTAATATGTATTTTTTTTTAATCCATCCATCCGTCCATCCCAGTGGGTCAAATTTAGGCTGGTTACTTTAGTGTTAGACCCCTGCGTCTTGCTCTGTTGATAGGCATTCAGAATTATCTGTGTATTCTGTCAAAATTAACCTGTTTTGCAAGCAATATATTATAAAGTGAGTATTTTATTATATTATAATGTTTTACCACTGACAGGTTTTTGGAGGGCTCTTAAAAGTGTGAAACAGACTTATTTTTCCCTGTCTGCATACATCAGGATAGTGACTAGTGAAGGGTTTTCCATTACCCAATCAGTGTTTCAGGATATTTTTATGATTAGTCACTTAGCATTTAATGTTCAAAGTGATCTTAAAGTGTGCTGTTGAGATTAATGGAAATGCTAACGTATAATTTTAGATCTTTTTGCACGTAATATTTATATTCAACAACTACTTTTAATAATCCGATAATAAGATGAACATCTTCCGATTTTGATTTATATCTTGAATATAACAATTATATTTAATTTATGGCGTCCTCTCAATATTGCATGGCTGATTTAGATGTCGAATGTTGCCAACGAACGCCAGAATGTTTTGAGAAATCTGCGGCGCTAACCTGCCGCTGTGTCTCGGCTTTCAATAACAGCTGTCCCTGAATGTCTCCCTGGAGAAAAAACATTTCCAGCGTGAGGAATTAGATCTCTGCATTAGTCTCAGGCCGGCCGGCCCAGCTTTCAGCCTTATTGGATTTTCGGGGTGTTCAGGAAACTCCATTATATAATGGCCCCATTGTGTGAAGCAGATGGAAAAATACAAAAGCGCAAGAAACAAAAGGAGGGATAAACCTAATCAATTGATTTTCGACGAGAGTGGTGTATGGTAACATAAACGGACCACAGCGTGGTGTAACGACTCAGTATGTTTTTATTCACATGAATATGCTAATAAAAACTGCATTTATAGAACACTGCGTGCTTTTGAAATCAAAGCTAAACTGTTGGGAAGCAATGAACCCCAGGTGCATTCTTATAATTTTTATGCTTTTAGCAGTTCTGTAAAAATTGCTGAATGATTTTTAGAAATTTGACTTGGTGTTAAGACTTTTGAATGCAGATTTTGGTGTCTTTTGTACACTACCACTCAAAAGTTTGGGGTCAGTAAGTTTATTTTTAAAGTTACGGATAAACTGTATGGATTGACAGATATCATAGTCGACAGTTTCAGTGGCAGCCCTTGCTTGTTTCATTTACTTGCCCCCAAACATTTGAACAGTGGTATATAAATAAGCACAGATTGAGTCTTTGTTTAAGTTCCCCTTTAGTGAAAATCAAGATTTTTATGTTTATTTGTCTTTGTGGTGTTTTTAATATGCTTTTAGAGAAACCATGTGCCAATCCAATAATCAACACAATTGCTGAGTATTTTCTCATTAAAACTGTAGTTTCCCAAAGGCTGTCCCAGAAATGCGGTTTGAAACAGCCACAAACTTCAGTAACCAATCAAGTCAAAGAATAGATTCCTATCATGCAAAATATACCAATAGAATTATCAGCGCATTAAATGGAGCATTAAATAGAGCACAACCGCTAGGCACTAAGCGCTAACTTGGAAAAATAACCCGTGGCAAAAGTGTAAAAGTAGCCCTCTCCTGTTTACACATTACTTGCATATGCTCCTGGGCGTGAACTGGAATCACAAACTAGGCTGCATTCGAGCCTTCAAGGCATTTTGAGGGCACAACATCGTCAAGTAAGTAACTTTAACAAATGTTACAGTATCCACTGTAGTTGTCCGATAGTAAAAACATAGTTTTATGAGTCATTATCCATGTTTCGCCACTATATGGCATTTACTATAGTTTAGTCAGTGGTTCAGGGGGCGGGGCTAATATGCATATTCATAGATCCGCGTATAATAAATGAGGCAAGGGGAGTGGAGTTGTTTTCAAGCTGTTTTAAAGGAGAAGTCCACTTCCAGACAACAGTTCACAGATAAATTACTCAACCCCTTGCCATCCAAGATGTTCATGTCTTTCTGTGATCTGTTGTAAAGAAATTATGGTTTTTGAGGAAAGCATTTCAGGATTTTTCTGCATGTAATGGACTTGATTGGTGCCCCGATTTTGAACTTCCAAAATGTGGTTTAAATGCAGCTTCAAAGGGCTCTAAACGATCCGAGCCGAGGAAGAAGGGTCTTATCTAGCGAAAAAAAAAAATAAATAATAAAAAAAATAAAAATACATTGTATACTTTTTAAGCACAAAAGCTCGTGTAGCACAGGCTTTGTGATGCGTGTTCACGTACTATTGAATCATGTTGAGAGGTCACGGCGAACGTAGGCGGAACTACAGACCCAGTGTTTACAACGCGCAAAGACTAAGAAAGTGCAAGTAAGTCAAACGCTGTTTACAAACAAAAAGGTACAACGATGTCGGATGATTCTGAAGTTGTAGGAGAAAATACGATTTTTTTCGCCATACTCCTCCTTTTTTAGCCGGAGTACACAGACAATGAACTTAGACGTGATTTGTAGTAGTGATGGGAAGTTCGGATTATTTTACCGACTCAGACCTTTGAGTCTACAGACTTTTGAATCTACTGCTTACACAAAAGTTGATCACACTACAAACAAGACAAAACTATAATGCTATAAGAAACAGAAAAGATTAATTCATTGCTTACCTGGGTCTTTAGTCTATGATTAGCTCACCTCACCTCTTATCTGACAAGTTTTCGGGTTTGAGTCGTTCGTTCATCACGTGACAGCCCCATGAGCTTAAGCGATGTAGTGTGAGGTGGAAAAAGAATTGATTAGTTCATCTCTCAAGACTTTGGGTTCGATAACCATCCATAAGATGAACGACTCGTAAAAACCCGAAGACTCGAAACAGATGAACTAATTCCAGTACAGAACCTAATAGGCTGTTGCGCATGCGCGACTGAACGAATCACTCCCCGAGCTGACTCGTTCTTCCCGAGTCACATTAAATATTCGTTCAAAATAAATGAATCGTTCAAGAACGACTAATTCATCACTAATTCATAGCATCGTGAACGCACATCCCAGAGCGTTTTGTGCTTAAAAAGTATACAATTAAAAAAAAAAAGACAGATCATTTCACTAAATAAGACCCTTCTTCCTCGACTGGGATCGTTTAGAGCCCTTTGAAGCTGCATTTAAACTACATTTTGGAAGTTCAAAATTGGGGCACCAATCAAGTCCATTATATAAAGAAAAATCCTGAAATGCTTTCCTCAAAAAATATAATTTCTTTATGACTGAAGACAGAAAGACATGAACATCTTGGATGACAAGGGGGTGAGTAAATTATTTGTAAATTGTTATTCTGGAAGTTCTCCTTTAAGGCATGAGAAAATTATTTTCACAAGAAAAAACATTTAAATATTTCATTTTGATGATCAAAGATCAGTTTTAAGGGATACAAATTTTGACTACAGGGGGACTTTAAGATCTCTTCTGAAACTCTAGAAGAGAACCAGAAGTTTACAGAAGTTTATATACAGTATAAGAGAAGTGAGAGCCAACTGAGATGTTAAACTCTGATAATGCTCAGTTCTTAGAAAATAAATTGATAATGGCCACTCATAGACCCAGCTTCTTTCTTCACTAGAATTCATGAATTTGCTCTCTATGAAGGCTCCTGATCGTCAAGATGAATCTGTTTATCCTCCACGAGTCTTGAAAGAAAGATTGAGCAATTATTGGGTCATTTGGTAAATGGAAGCAGAGAACAGAGCAGCGCATTCAGTGTGTGTGAATGTTTGTGTTAATGTGTATCTGACAGTAGGGCGGCACATTCATCTAAAAGGCATATAATCTCACTCCGCTCTTCAGCTGCAGGCTGTTTGGCCCCTTCGTCTCTCTAGTCACAGTTTGTGTCTTTAACTTCTTTCTATTTCTCCTTTTCCTCGTCACCTCCCCTGTCATCTGTCTACCATCTATTCCCTTTCCAGCATAATAAGACACTTAAATGTTATTGCGTAGTGATTATTTCATAGCTTAGGGGTGTGTTTTCACATCAGTTTGCACAGTTGTTAATCGTTTGCTAATTGTTTTTTAATTGTTTTTATGCAAACATTTTAGATTAACATATTTGTCCATTGTAACATGTCTTGTATGGTGGAAGTTGTACAACATCTCACTTCCTAAGCATCATATTTTTAAGTAAAGCGTTCAGTTTTTAAAAACGCATGTGACGTTTTTAATGAAAATCAATACCTTTGACACCAATTAAATGAACCAACTTTGACTGCAAATGAACTAAAAGCTGTAGTGTGAAGTTCTCAGTTATGTTGAATTTAAGTAAGGCTGTCTCAGATGTTTTTTTTTTTTATAAAGTTAGTCATTTGTTTCTAGTTTTAGAGTATAAATGAATATGCATACTGGGTAGTATCTCTCATATCATTCAGTTTTTCAGGATTCTTTAATAAACAGAAAGTTTAAAAGAACAGCATTTATTTGGAATAGAAGTATTTTGTAACATTATAAAAGTCTTTACTTTCACTTTTGATCTAATTGAATGCAGACTTTGGTATCCCAGCAGATTTGAGCACATTTTAAGACATCGTTTGACACTTTAGAGGAGACGCATGTGAGATTATTGTTTTTTTTTTAAGTAAATATGCTAGATGAGCATCTTTGACCAATGTCTTGTTGTTTTTTAGCATCTCACACCATGAGCACCACATATTTAAGATGCTTTTTCTGGTTAAAAATGTCACATGCATGTCCGTTCTTCTGCATTTGGTCTTTTTTTTTTTTTTTTTAATGAAAGAGCAGCAATTAATTAAACAAATTCTGATGGCAAACAACCCAAAAGCTCTAGTATGAAGGTCTAAATTATGTTGAATTTCTAAGATACAGTGTGAGAATTGCCTGCTGTACTTTAGACTGTATTAACGAACATAGATACACACACCATGAGCACCATGAGCACCACATTTTAAAATGCTTGTTCCAAGTTAAAAATGTCACGTACATGTCCATTCTTTTGCATTATCTGTTTTTAATGCAAAAACAATGACTTTTCACACCAGTCAGATGAACCAAACTCTGATGGCAAACAAACTAAATCTCCAAACTGAAGTTCTCACTTATGTTACTTTTAAGTAAGTTTGTCTCAGATGTTTTTTTTCAAAAAGTTAATTATTTGTTTCTAGTTTTAGAGTATAAATGAATGCGCATACTGGATAGTATCTCTCATGTCATTCAATCTTGGATGAATTTGGGAAATATTGAGGTTTTCAGGATTCTATATTTGGAATAAAAACATTTCATAACATCATAAAAGTCCTTATCTGAGAAAATTTGAGCACATTTTAAGACGTCATTTGACACTATAGAGGAGATTCATGCAGGTTTACTGGGGTTGACCACTGAATATGTTTTGCTGTTTTTTTAGCATCTCACACCATGGGCACCACATTTTTAAAAGATGCTTTTTCTGGTTAGAAATGGGACATGCATGTCCACTGTTTTGCATTTGGTCTATTTTTCAATGCAAGCACAGTGACATCCACACAATCAATGAAACAAACACTGATGACAAACAAAATAAAAGCTCAAGTTTATGAGTTATAATGTGAGAATGGCTCATGTTAGACTTAATGTGGATACTGAATGATATGTCTCAAATCATTCAGTCTTGGATGAATTTGAGAAATGTTTGAGTTTATTTTGAGAATTTGATTGATTACAGAATTTATAATCTTGGCGAACTGCTTTTGACACTGTAGAGGAGACTGATGTAAGATTATTTAACATTTATTTATTTATTTATTTATAGCATTTCACACCATGAGCGCCACATTTTAAAATGCTTTTTCCAAGTTAGTGCATGTCCATTCTTTTGCATTTGGTCTATTTTTTTAATGCATGCACAGTGACTTCCACACAATCAATGAAACAAACACTGATGACAAACTATAGCTCCAATGTGAAGGTCTCAATTATGTTGCATTTAAGTAAGTGTGTCTCAGATGTTTCTTCCAAAAAGATAAGTAGAAGTTATTCTAAAAAAATAAAACAAAACAAATGAGACGAATGAGAATAGCTTACTGAATTTGGATACTGGTGTCGTGCACAGTGCTCTGTAATAAGCGCACAACGACAAAGAATAATACATAACAGTCCTTTAATAACAAACCCACAAGGAATACAGGAACACAATAACGTAAACAATAACTGGCCAAGCCTGAACAGAACAGGGAGTATAAATAATAACACTAATGAATGAGAGACAGCTGCAAATCATAAGTAACCATAGAAACAAATCAGGGCTGATTAGAAACTACTGTAGGGTAACGCAAACAGAAACTCAACACAAAGTCCATAACTGTGACAACTGGATAGTAGGCTATATCTCAGATTGGTGCAGGGCAGTATACCTGTTCAAACGGTAAACCGGTTTGAATTATACTGGTTCAAACGGTAAACCGGTTTGAATTACCCACATAGTATGAATGGCTAAGCAATGCAGAAACTTTCATTAAACGAAAGGGGATTCCTGTTAACTGCATACACTTCTGACTAATGGTTGGAAAACTTTTAGAACTATTGAACTAATTTTTTCATGTAAAAAATCTTTCATGAAAAATTTATAATTGGATGGACCCAATATGCCCTTCTTTTTTCTCTTTTAAGAAGAGAGTGAACAACAAAATCATCCTCGCTGCTTGAAGATTCAATTGTGTATTCTTTTACAAACCTTTTTTTTCCGCACCACATGAATTAATACGCATCGGACTCTGTGCGTGACAAATTTTTAGAATGACGACTACGAAGAAACGCATATGAAAATTTTGGACTTCAGTGTGCAGTGACCTTAAACGTGAAAATATTGGAAGAATTGGGGGTTCACAGTTGAGGTCAAAAGTTTGTATACACCTTGCAGAATCTGCAAAATGTTAATTATTTTTCCAAAATAAGAGGGATCGTACAAAAAGCATGTTGAAACACTCACTGATGCTCCAAAAGTAAAAACGATGTATTAAGAGCCAGGGGTGTAAACTTTTGAACAGAATGAAGAGGTGTATATTTTTCTTATTTTGCCTAAATATCATATTTTTTTCATTTAATGTTGCCCATCAGAACCTACGAAAGATACTTACATGTTTCCCAGAAGACAAAAAAATTCAGGGTAAGTTAAATTTACCCTGATCTTTAAATTCAAAAAGTTTTCACCCCCAGCTCTTAATGCATAATTTTTCCTTCTGAAGCAACAGTGAGCGTTTGAACCTTCAGTAATAGTTGCATATGAGTCCCTCAGTTGTCCTCAGTATAAAAAGATGGATCTCAAAATCATACAGTCATTTTTGGAAACGGTTCAAATACACAAAAAGGCTGAAAAAATTTGGCTGAAGAATTTGTGGAACCTAAAGGATTTTTCTGAAGAACAGTAGGCAGTTTAACTGTTCAGGACAAACAAGGGACTCATGAACAACTATCACTAAACAAAAAAACACAGCTGTGGATCATTCAGGTAACAACACAGTATTAAAAATCAAGTGTATGTAAACTTTTGAACGGGGTCATTTTTATAAATTCAACTATTATTTTCTCTTGTGGGCTATATGTGAACATAATCTATGTTAAAAATCTTATTCAGGTCAGTACTAAATACAAAATAAAATGCATTTTGTATGATCCCTCTTATTTTGGTAAGACAATTAACATTTTGCGGATTCTGTAAACTTTTGACCTCAACTGTATTTGATTTTTATTTATTTAAACATTATCTAAAGTAAATATATATATTTACTTTAGATAATGTTTATTTGATTTAACATTGACATTTTACAGTAACATTTTTTTAATGGTTTTAGTTTTAGTTAACTATAATAACCCAGGAGATTACTGGGCTATTTTCTCAGGGGACTCAATCAAAAGCCTCTGTTTGCTCTCTGCTTAATCCCGTTGCTGTCTAGGAGAAACAATTGAGATATTAAAGACATGTCATTTGTGATTTGTCCTATGGGAAGAGACCTAGTTTGTCATTATTGATCATGGCATCACCACTGGAGGCTTCAGTCACGCTCAACCCCTCCCACCAACACTCATGAAATCAGGAGTCTCCCTTAATCTGGGCTGCGCTGTATTTCTGAGAGAGAGAGAGTGAGAGATCGTACTGCAGTACCGCCACACGCTCCTGTGCTCAGACCAGAGTGGAGCACAAGGGACAGGAGGAGGAGCAGGAGGACAGAACAAGGCTATGACGACTGCAGTGTCCCAACCGCAGCTCAACTGAAGAGGGGAATCTTGTCTCGCCTCTCCTGCTCCAGCTTTGGGATTAAGTTTTTTTTTTTCCTGTCTTGGCATCATGGAGTCTCCCACCAGAGAGATCGAGGAGTTTGAAAGCACGTCGCTCAAGTACTTGCAACCCGACCAGATTGAGAAAATCTGGCTCCGACTGCGGGGACTGTGAGTATGAGCTTTTCAACAGGTTTTCTTGTGTTTTGTGTGAGAGTGTATTTGCATCTAAGAGGTTGACAAACATCCTGAATCTCATGTAAACATCTCCAAATTCACTTGTCACCCCAAAGTAAGTAGAAAAAAATACAAAATTATAATCAGAATAAAGCCTAAAGACTGTTTTAGGACTATTTTTGCGTAGTGACGTACGTTTTTATGTCAATTAAGCATTTTTTTTATCGGTTCTCATTACAGAAAGTCAGCTGCAATACTTTTTTTTTGTTTGTTTGTTTGTTTAAATCATCATAAATTAAAGCTAGTACAACAAATTTCATGATTGACAAATTATATTATATTATATTATATGTTTAAGTTGTATTATATTGTGTCATTCCATAGTTCAGATTCATAATAAACAATAAAAATAATGATTGATAATAAAATAATTAAAATGTAAAAAAAAAAAGCATTTTTGGACGCCTACTGGATTTGGATGGACAAATGCAGGGGGAAAAAACACAATAAAAATAATAAAATAAAAAAATATATTTTTTTAAAATGTATTACTTTTTGGATTGTAGTAATGAAAATAATTTTTTATCATTTTTTTACATTTCTTAATTGTCATAAAAAATTTTCCCATGCAAAAAAAGTGTTCCATATCAAGTTTTTTTTTTTTTTTAAATTCTGATTTTATTCAGTGAGGTCATTGCACTGAGAGTTCATATTTTGTATTTATTTATTTTTTATTATTATGTTTCAAATACTTCTCAAATATATATTAAACAGCTCCATCATCTGTAGACAAACTAATTTCTTCGATGTCAATCAGTTTTTCTTTCTGGGTGTTATTGGGTGGCGGGAGAAAAAGTCTCTATATTGTCCCAGAACTCGGTGAATGAAATGCAATTTCCTCACTATGGGTGAAGAAGAAAAGACGAGTGAGAAGGAGAAAGAAAAAGCGAATGAAAGCAAGAATAAGATGAATGAGGGGAGGGGTGTTTGTCTCCTCTCATATTTTATCCTTTCAGGCAGTAAAATTTTCAGGCAAAGTAATTTTCTTCTTTTAATGCTGAGTTTGAAGAGTTTTTGTGTGTACTGAATCAGTTAAAGTCAATATAACATAAAATCATTTTTTTTTTATTCATCTTATTGTAAATGATTAATTAGTGCATGTTAATCCAAAGTAGAAAATGTCTGTCTTCATAATCTTTCTTTTATACATCATAACTTGCTTCTCCTCTGAAATTACATTGATTTTCAGTCAAGAAATCTTAATTTTCAACTCCTCCCCTTCATCTACCTGTCATATAGAGACATTTTTCATAATCCAATCACTTCCTTATGAATAAAATCAAGTCCCTCCCATCTTATTTTTCTAATTAAATATCATTTTTCACTTGAATTTACATCAGAGTCAGAAGTAAAATTGATGTGCACACACAGTGGTCTATGTATTTACATTTTCAAATGTAACCATTAACTTCAGTAATTGAGTATTTCATTGATTGATTAGTTGATTATATTTTTTTATGTATTATATTTATGCATGAGCATTATTATTTATTATTTACTGTCATGATAAGTATAAAAATAATGCATATAAACAATAAAATAATTAAAATTAAATAAGCATTTTTGAGACGTACTGGATTTGGATGGAAAAATACTATAAAAACTATAATGAGTATAAATTAAATTAAATAAAGTTTTAAAAATAATTCAATTAAAAAACATTTAAATTAATAAAAAAAACAAAAAACAAATATAATTATTACTTTTACATTTCGTAATCAATTGTCATGATGTCCCTATTCAAAAAGTCTTGATGGTCCTTTTGTAATACTTAAATACTTAACTTTTTTTAATTTTCTTTTTTCTTTTTCTTCTGTGTGTGTGTGATTTATTACTTTTTAGCTGGATGGATGCACCTAAGAATGCAATTGCAAATGCAGACTGGATTTGCATGGACACATACTATAAAAAATTATAATAAATATACATTTAAATTAAAAAATGTAAAAAAAATGTTTTAAAAAACATGTAAATTAAAAGAACAAATTAAAACTTTTACATTAATTATATTCTGTGTATATAATTATTACTTTCAGGATTTTTTTCTTAATTGTCATAAAAAACCATGCAAAAAGTCTTGATGGTGCTAATTCTTCTTCTTTTTTATTTCAATCAATTCCTTATGAATAAAATCAAGTCCCTCTCCCCTTTTTTCCTTGTTTAATGCTATATTCACTTGAATGTACATCAGAGGTCAGAATAGTTCTCTAGAAATCAAAAGATATACAGTCACCTTCAAGTCATGTAGATTTATGTCTTCTATGAAGCACAAAAGGAGAATATTGAGAATTTTGCAGAATTTCCAAGCTGTTTGTTTCTTTATAAAGACAGTAGAAAGTAACCAGAGCTGTCAAGCTCCAAAAACACCATAAAAGTGGTGCCTATGACGTCACTGACATCAAAAAGTGAACTTTTTGAACTCTGCAACAACACATCTTAAAGGAGAAGTCCACTTCCAGAACAACAATGTACAAATAATTTACTCACCCCCTTGTCATCCAAGATGTTCATGTCTTTCTGTCTTCAGTTGTAAAGTAATTCTTGTTTTTGAGGAAAGCATTTCAGGATTTTTCGTGATTGGTGCCCCGATTTTGAACTTCCAAAATGTAGTTTAAATGCAGCTTCAAAGGACTAAACGATCCCAGCCGAGGAAGAAGGGTCTTATCTAGCGAAACAATCTGCCATTTTTTTCGAAAAATAATTTTTTTTATACTTTTTAAGCACAAAAGCTTGTGTAGCACAGGCTCTGCGATGCATGTCCACGATGCTACGAATTAGTGATGGATCTTTCTTGAACGATTCATTCATTTTGAACGAATCTTTAATGTGACTCGGGGAGTGATTCGTTCAGTCGAGCATGCGCAACATCCTATTAGGTTCTGTACTGGAATTAGTTCACCTGTTTCGAGTCTTCGGGTTTTTGTCACGTGATGAACGAACAACTCGAACCTGAAGACTCAAGAGATGAGCTAATCAATTGTTTTTCCGGCTCACACTGCATTGGTTGAGCTTATGGGGCTGTCACTTGATGAACGAACGACTCAAACCCAAAAACATGTCAGATAAAAAGTGAGGTGAGCTAATCATAGACTAAAGACCCAGGTAAACAATTAATTAATAATTTCTGTTTCTTATAGCATTATAGTTTTGTCTTGTTTGTAGTGTGACAACATTTGAGTAAGCAGTAGATGAAATGACTCGAAAAAAGATTTGTTTATTTTGCTGAACGAGACTCAAAGGTTCGAGTCGGTAAAATGATCCGAGCTTCCCATCACTAATACGAATCACGTCCAAGTTCATTGTCTGTGTACTCTGGCTAAAAAACGGTAGAGTATGGCGAAAAACTCCATCTTATTTTCTCCTACAACTTCAGAATCGTCTGACATCGTTGTACCTTTTTGTTTGTAAACAGCGTTTGACTTGCTTGCACTTTCTTAGTCTTTGCTCGTTCACTTTGTAAATACTGGGTCTGTGGTTCGGCGTGACCTTTCAACATGATTCAATAGTACGTGAACACGCATCCCAGAACCTGTGCTACACGAGCTTTTGTGCTTAAAAATATACAAATTTTTATTTTCTGAAAAAAATGACAGATCGTTTCGCTAGATAAGACCCTTCTCCCTCGGCTGGGATCGTTTAGAGCCCTTTAAAGCTGCATTTAAACTACATTTTGGAAGTTCAAAATCGGGGCACCAATCAAATCCATTATATAAAGAAAAAAATGCTTTCCTCAAAAACATTAATTTCTTTACAACTGAAAGACATGAACATCTTGGATGACAAGGGGGTTAGTAAATTATTTGTAAATTGTTGTTCTGGAAGTGGAGTTCTCCTATATTTGTGGGTGAACTGCTCCTTTAAGAACTTTGTTGTTCTCTCCAACGGAGGGCCAAAAACAAGTGCTGTTTTTGCCAAAATTGTGTTAGTCCCTTCACTGGGTTTGGATTATTGCCCGTCATAGGACGTCAGGCCAGTTCACAGGATGTTAAGCTGTTTTGCTGTGTTTTGGCCATGTAGAAGCAGCTGTATATGTGGATGTTAAAGGTTACTGGAGTGGGTAAATCTGACCGCATCAGCATTTAATCTCACAGAAAGCCTCAAACACACACAGCTGTCATGAGTGTGTGCATTTACACTGTACGTGGACGTAGTTTTGCATGTGCACTTGTGTGTATGCAACACTTCAGTGGTGTGAAGCAGCACTTGTAATTATGTTTGGTGACTTTTGAAAGGAAAGGGGGACAGCAAGGAGGAGTTTCCTTTTCTAAGGAGTAATTTCAGGCACCAGTGATAGTAGCTCATGGCAGGAATGAGTAATGATTGGGCAGCTCTTATTTTTCCTGCGCGCTGACTAATTGCTTCACCGTCCTTGTGTTGTTAATGGGCTTTATGGAAAGACATATATGAGCTGTCAGCGACACACTGTAAAAATATACCAAGAAGAAGCCGTGCTTTAAACAGCCTGTTTGAAAAGACGACTTAATTCCTTTTGAAACAAAATTTAATATAAATTCATTTATTGAAAACTGACAAATAGATTATTTTATTTTATTTTATTTTATTTTATTTTATTTTATTTTATTTTATTTTATTTTATTTTATTTTATTTTATTTTATTTTTCCGAAAGGGCATGAGTCTGCATGTGGTATATGTGGAGAACTTTTAAGTAATTTTTTCCAAAGTAGATGCAAAATTGTTTTGCAACTTGCAGGGCCATAAAAACAACTTGAAAAATAAATGACAAAAAATTATTAATTATAAAATAGGTAATAATAATAAAACATTAGACCACTGTTGAATATTTGATCTCAGTTGAGTGTTCAGCATGAAACATAAGGGTTTAAATATAGGCTGTCTGTGAGATGTGTGCGTATTATTATTTATGAAATAAATCCAGTATAATTGTACACAGTATAGCTGAATGCAGGTTTTAATGTTCTGTTTGTTTTGTTACAGGAGAAAGTACAAGAAAACATCGCAGAGGTAAGGCAATGAAGATCTGAGTTGTGCTGAACTCATCA
The DNA here is from genome assembly GCF_022985175.1 of Labeo rohita. Classification (NCBI taxonomy): domain Eukaryota; kingdom Metazoa; phylum Chordata; class Actinopteri; order Cypriniformes; family Cyprinidae; genus Labeo; species Labeo rohita. Next base: position 34,844,579 of record NC_066870.1, read on the forward strand.
TCCATTGTGAAAACACTTTCAGCAATAAATGTGATTTCTCTAATTTTTTTTATGTGTCATGTAGTCAGATTCAGTAACATTCACTTAAATTCAGCTAAAACCACCTGAAGGTAGTTGGTTTGCTGGTCTGAACTGGTGTAGGTGGATGACCTCCCTTCTAATGGTCAGCCTGTTTTTTGGAATGGTTCCATGAAGAACCTTTAACGTGCACGGAACATTTTCATTCCACAAAAGGTTCTTTATAGTGGAAAGAAGGTTCTATATCCTTTGCACTGAGAAGAAGTGGTTCTTTTATGGCATTGTTGCAAAACCTGACCTTTTAGAAGTACAGTATGACCAGAAACAAGTAAACGGGGTCAGTTTCTTCCATCAACAGACTTCCTGTTGACTTTTTAAACTGGATTTTCCAAGAGGAGCTCATATCAGAAATTTGTCATAGTTTCTGTCATAGTGCTGGGACATGATTATGGAATAAGCTATTTATTGTTTTTTGGAACATAGTAGATAGTTTGTTGCTGGTCCAAAGTGGTCTAACAGTACTAACCAGCTTGATCAAGGTCACATAAACTAGCTTGGACCAGCAAGAAACCAGTTCCAAAAAGCAGCAAAATTTTTTCAAAAAGATTTTCTTTGCTGTAACATGCAACAAGTTGTGTACAGTGTGAGCAATAACAATTAAATGATGTCAGTTTTGATTTCCTGTTAACTTTAAGTTGGTTTGAGTTTGATTTTTGTTTAGCAGTCAATGATATAAAATGTATATATTTTTTAATTCTGATAAATTCCCAAAAGTATGGAAGGTTGTTTCCACCTTGCGACAAAATATCTTTTAATTTGGATTTTTCTTAAAATAAATTAATGTAAACTCGATATATCAAGTTGGAACTGTGAGAAAGAAAGTCAGAATTCTAAGTTTGTATTTCACTTTGTGTTTCCTTTGTAATTCTCCAAAAAAAAAAGTCAGAATTTCAAGCTATAAATGTAGAATTGTGAGATATAAATGCAGAATTGCAATATATAAGCAAAATTTCAAAATATGAATGCAGAATTGTGATATAAATACAGAATTGTAAAATATAAATGCAGAATTGTAAGATATGAAGTTGGAATTGTGGGAAAGTAAGTCAAAATTCTAGAGTTTGTATCTCACAATTCTAATATTTTTTTCTTGTAATTCTGAGAAAAAAAACAGTCTGAATTGTAAGATAAATGCAGAATTGCAAAATATATATACAGAATTTCAAGTTCTAAATGCAGAATTGTGAGATATAAATTCAAATTTGTGAGATATAAATGCAAAATTGCAACACAAATGCAGAATTTGTGAATTAAATGTAGAATTGCAAGATAGATATAAATGCAGAATTGTGAGATAAAAATGTAGAATTGTAAGATAAATGCATAATTGTGGGATTGTGGGAGTTTGTATCTCACAATCCTGATTTTTTTTCTTTTATGGGATTATGGGATATAGACTCAAATTTGGGATATAAACTCAGATTTGTGAGATATAAATGCAGAATTGTGAAATAAAAATACATAATTGTGGGATATAAACTCAAATTTGGGATATACACTCAGATTTGTGAGCTATAAATGCAAAATTGTGAGCTATAAATGCATAATTGTGAGATATAGACTCAAATTTGGGATTGAAACTCAGATTTGTTGAGATATAAATGCAAAATTGCAACATACAAATGCAAAATTGCAAGATATAAATGCAGAATTTGTGAATTAAATGTAGAATTGCAAGATATGAATGCAGAAATGTGGGATATAAATGCTGATTCATAAGATATAAATGCAGAATTGCAAGATACAAATTCAGAATTATGAGATATAAATGCAGAATTTGTTAATTAAATGTAGAATTGTAAGATATGAATGCAGAATTGTGGGATATAAACTCAGATTTGTAACATACAAATGCAGAATAAATGCAGATTTGTGAGATATAAATGCAGAATTGCAAGATACAGATTCTGAATTGCGAGATATAAATGCATAATTCATGAATTAAATGCAGAATTGTGGGATGTAAACTCAGATTTCTGAGATATAAATGCAGAATTACGTGATGTAAACTTGGAATTGCATGAAGCAAAGGCTGAATTCTGAGTTTATCTCTTGCCATACTGACTTTTCTTGCTGAACCGTGCAGTATAAACTCAAAACTGTGAGAAAAATTGTGAGACAAAGTCACAATTACAGACACAAGCTTTCGTGCATAAGAACTGGCTGGACGTGATTATAGAGTGAGCTTGTGATTGAGTAGTGTTACCTTGTGAATTTATCAGAACTGCATGGCAGCACAAACCACAGAAAAGCCGTCGACAGCGCGCAGCGTTTGCGTGCAGTATGTGGCTCTCTGTGCCGCACAAAACATCTGTTGAAACAAATGTGCTTGGGCCTGCGCTGAGCACTCTGCAATTATGAGTGAGGAGAGGTGGAGAGACAATAACAGAGAAAGAAAGATGTCAGGAGAGCCGGTGCTGAAACGTAACGTAAAAGAGAGCGAAGGAGAGAAACACAGGGAGAGAGAGATGGTTAAGTCGGGTCTAATATTAGAGCGAGAGTGGGTTTAATTGGGGAGGGCTCAGCGGAGACTTTCCTCCGCTAACAGAGGGAGGGATGACTTCCTGTGCAGCTTCTCTCTGATTGACAGCTCAATGGGAGTCTGGGTAATTATGGCAGCCTAATTGGCTGCAGAGCATTCTGGGACTCTGTCATTACAGACGCAACAGGACAGTTACAAACACGTGTGTGAGAGCATTCACACGGACACGCATACAGTACATGAAGAAGACTTGAGGATCTTTCATTAATCTTGATATGATCAATGTTCAATGTTACTTTTAGTATTTCTGTTCATTTAGATTAATTACATTTACGATTTGCTGTTAAAAAAAAAAAAAAAAAAACCAAAAAAAAAACAACTCTTTTTTTAAAACAAATAAATGCTTTTATTTAGCAAGAATGCATTAAATTGACCAAAAAGGGCCAAGACATTTATAATGTTACAAAATATTTCTATATTCTATTTTCTAGTCATCAGAGAATCTAAAAATGTATTATGATTTTCACAAAAAAATATTAAGCAGCACAGCTGTTTTTAACATTAATAATCAGAAATGTTTCTTGAGCAGCAAATCAGCATATTAGAATAATTACTGTAAGGATCATATGACACTGAAGACTGAAGTAATGATGCTGAAAATTCAGCTTTGCATCACAGAAATAAATTACAATTTAAAATATATTCACACAGAAAATGGTCATTTTAAATTGTAATAATATTTCACAATATTACAGTTTTTACTGTATTTTTTTAAATTAAACAAATGCAGCCTTGGTGAGCCTGAGTCACTTCTTTTGAATACATTTAATCAAATAAATAAAAATAAAATAAAGTATATAATATATAAAATATATAAAGTAAAAACATTCAAACATAAATAGATATGTAAAATTTAAAACTTAAAATTATGTTTAAATAAATTAATAGACAACAGCCTAACAATTGTTGTGATTGTTGTAAGTGAATATTTAAGTGAATTTAAATAAAACAAAATACTTTATATAAAATAAAAAATGAATATATATATATATATATATATATATATATTTAAAATTAAAAATATTTGTGTATTTTATATGAATACATTAAAAATACTTAAACAATTATACAAATATTACACTGTAGTTAGTTGAATAAGGTTCAGAAGACAGTCATAGAAAGAACTGAATTGTTTCTCACGTATGCACCAAGTATGATCATTTTATGGGGCTTTTTTGGAGCCGCAATGTGAGGGTAAATAAATTGGCAGAAGTTTAATTTTTAGGTGAACTCATTCTTTAAGAAGCTCTTTCTCCATATAATTTACTGACATTCTCATGTGTCATTATATGGTATGTTAAGTTTAGGGCAACGCGTTAGTTTAATTAATTAGTTATGAAAAAATAACGCAATTAAAATATTTTAACACAGTTAATGTGCTGGCCCCGCCCCCAAACCATGTACGTCATTTTATATTTTATACAGTTGACTGTTGACAAATATGATGCAGGACAACAATTACATAAATGCAGTTATGCCCTAAAATTCAAGATGCAAAAAAAATGCCCCTTTATGTGTTTTGTCTCATATTTATAGAAGGAGCAATGTGATACGAGTGCTGATTTTGTCCCGATCTATCACAAGCTTAAATGTGATTTTATAAAACAGTTCAATAAATAAAAAGTTGATATTGTTACATTTTAAACACTATATTATGTGTTTTTGCTCAATTTTGCAGAGAGCATTTTACCTTTGAAGCCACAGCAGAATTGTTGCACGTCTCCGTTTAGATTCTGAATGAATCTGCATTTTGAACGAATCGTGTGAATCAATGATTCAAAGGCCTATTCATAAAGAGAGCCATTTACTTCATTCCTAAATGAATCAGCCATTTGAACGAATCAAACTGAATGTGAATGACTCATAAAAACATTTACCACCACCTGCAGGCAGATTTAGTTTTTTATTTAGAGTATCATTTCATTAAATAAATAAATAAATAAAAATATTAAAGGGATAGTTCACCCAAATAAAATTTAATTCTGTCATCATTTACTCACCCTCATGACGTTTCAAACCTTTCTTTTGAAGTATTTTGAAGACTGTTGGTAACAAAGCTGTTTTGTTACCATGACTTTCATTATATGAACAAAAATACCGAGATTTTTCTGAATTATCATCTTTTATGTTCCATAGTTTATGTTAGGCCATTTGTGTAATAAATTTTATGTTGAATCAAATAAAATATTTTTTTCTAAAGCTACAATTTGTAATGTCTACTTGATGATTTCTCATTTAACAAAAATAGCTTTAAATAATATTTTTTTTCATGGTCAAATTTATTTTGCGATTAATTAGATTAATTAATCGACATATCATGTAATTAGATTAAAAATTGTAATCACCTGACAGACCTAGTTATTCATACCAGTTGTTAGAAATCTTACAGAACAGTTCAACAGCAAATGCAGTTAATCAAAAGTTATTGAGCTGTACTTTTCCTGGCTGTAGTTTTAATCCAAATTTCTGAATGTTGTTGGAGACCTGCGGTGGCAGAAGGGTCTAAGAGCTCTTGCACCTGGAGTTCGCTCCTTTGAGTAAATATAGGCTGTAAATACAGGCTGATAATCAATGCAGGATTAATTGATGCAGAATGTTGGAGTGGTGGCTGCAAACACTCATAGAAGGTAAAGAGAAGAGCGTCAGGCTAATTCGGTACTGAAACACCTGCATGTAAATGACTCCAGCAATCACACACACTTCACATGAGCACTTCAAAACCACTCCACAACCTCATTGATGAAAAGAGTCCTGAACGTTGACTGAGTGCGTGTGTGACACAAACAGGCAGAGTTCTCTTAAAATATATTAAAATGCAATTTATCTGTAATTAAATCAGTGTCGTGAAGTGTTTATAGGCTATGCGTCCGGCATACTGTGTATACTGTCTACTATAAAACAGTATGCAGTGAAAATCTTTTTCATCTATATTCTACTTTGTCACAGGATTTCCTTATATAGCATATTTCTGTCCACTGACAGTCAAACATTTCAATTTGATTCCTGCTCTTTTTCCACAGCTACAGAATCTTAATAATAAGAGGGTGATATATTCAGATTCATGCTAATTACATTCCTTTGCTCATTGATGCTCCTCCCACTCCTTTCTCTTTCTCCGCCCCTTTTATCTTTTCTCATCTCTCTCTCCAGCACCCTCCTATTTTTGTCAGGGGCTTCTGTAAGCTGATTTGCGTGTGTCCACTGAGGCTCTGGGTAATTGTCATGATCACACTGAGTTGCATTGTGGGAGCAGGTGTGAGTCCGTCCCCTTGTAATGCACTTCCTCTCCCTGGGTGTCTACATTAAAGCGCCCTCTACAGACAGGACACTGACAAGCAATGTCACATCGATCTTACATTGTGAAAAAACATATACAGTTGAGGTCAAAGGATACATACCTTGCAGAATCTGCAAAATGTGTTAATTATGTATGGAAAGTATTCATACCCCCTTAAATTTTTCACTCTTTGTTATATTGCAGCCATTTGCTAAAATTTTTTCCTCATTAATGTACACACAGCACCCCATATTGACAGAAAAACACAGAATTGTTGACATTTTTGCAGATTTATTAAAAAAGAAAAACTGAAATATCACATGGTCCTAAGTATTCAGACCCTTTGCTGTGACACTCATATATTTAACTCAGGTGCTGTCCATTTCTTCTGATCATCCTTGAGATGGTTCTACACCTTCATTTGAGTCCAGCTGTGTTTGATTATACTAATTGGACTTGATTAGGAAAGCCACACACCTGTCTATATAAGACCTTACAGCTCACAGTGCATTTCAGAGCAAATGAGAATCATGAGGTCAAAGGAACTGCCTGAAGAGCTCAGAGACAGAATTGTGGCAAGGCACAGATCTGGCCAAGGTTACAAAAAAAATTTCTGCTGCACTTAAGGTTCCTAAGAGCACAGTGGCCTCCATAATCCTTAAATGGAAGACGTTTGGGACGACCAGAACCCTTCCTAGAGCTGGCCGTCCGGCCAAACCGAGCTATCGGGGGAGAAGAGCCTTGGTGAGAGAGGTAAAGAAGAACCCAAAGATCACTGTGGCTGAGCTCCAGAGATGCAGTCGGGAGATGGGAGAAAGTTGTAGAAAGTCAACCATCACTGCAGCCCTCCACCAGTCGGGGCTTTATGGCAGAGTGGCCCGACGGAAGCCTCTCCTCAGTGCAAGACACATGAAAGCCCGCATGGAGTTTGCTAAAAAACACCTGAAGGACTCCAAGATGGTGAGAAATAAGATTCTCTGGTCTGATGAGACCAAGATAGAACTTTTTGGCCTTAATTCTAAGCGGTATGTTTGGAGAAAACCAGGCACTGTTCATCACCTGTCCAATACAGTCCCAACAGTGAAGCATGGTGGTGGCAGCATCATGCTGTGGGGATGTTTTTCAGCTGCAGGGACAGGACGACTGGTTGCAATCGAGGGAAAGATGAATGCGGCCAAGTACAGGGATATCCTGGATGAAAACCTTCTCCAGAGTGCTCAGGACCTCAGACTGGGCCGAAGGTTTACCTTACAACAAGACAGTGACCTTAAGCGCAAGGAGCAAGGAGGAATGGCAGAGGATCCCCAAATTCAGGTGTGAAAAACTTGTTGCATCTTTCCCAAAAAGACTCATGGCTGTATTAGATCAAAAGGGTGCTTCTACTAAATACTGAGCAAAGTGTCTGAATACTTAGGACCATGTGATATTTCAGTTTTTCTTTTTTAATAAATCTGCAAAAATGTCAACAATTCTGTGTTTTTCTGTCAATATGGGGTGCTGTGTGTACATTAATGAGGAAAAAAAATGAACTTAAATGATTTTAGCAAATGGCTGCAATATAACAAAGAGTGAAAAATTTAAGGGGGTATGAATACTTTCCATACCCACTGTATCAGTGAACGTTTGAACATTCTGCAATAGTTGCATATGAGTCCCTCAGTTGTTCTCACTGTGAACAGATGGATCTCAAATTCATACAGTTATTGTTGGAAATGGTTCAAATACACAAAAAAAAAAACAAAGAATCTGTGGGAAGTGAAGGATTTTTCTGAAGAGCACCAGGCAGTTTGACTGTTCAGGACAAACAAAGGAGTCTATCAACTAATAACTATCACTAAACAAACAAAAAAACACAGCTGTGGATCATTCAGGCAACACCACAGTATTAAGAAACTAGTCGATGTAAAACTAGCTTCCCTTAAAGGTGTTAAAATTGAGAAGTGTGTTGTGAGTTGTGAATGTGTGTTTGCATATTGTTTTAAACTTTTTCATTTAAAAATCAAACAAGAATGATTTTTCTTCCACGAAACGGCAGTCCCTTTAAAGTATTGACTGGTGTTATTTTGTTTTGGCAGTTGTAAATGGATTTTTCCTCTCTGTGAACAAAATAAAAAGCAGTCCAGGCAGTCCCTTGCACTAGTAATTTCAGGCCTCCATATCGTCTCCAGCGGCGCGCTGGCACTATAGATCAAACGCCTGCGCGGTCATAAACTCTTACTCATATCAGCTTTGCAGCAGACTTCATATACTGTCAACACTCAGATTTACACAGATGATTGCTTTATTCACCGCTGAGTATCTCTCCTGAGGTTAATGAACCATTCATGCCACTTTATTACCTCTGCCCTCTTGCGACATGGTGCCAGGCGTCGCCAATCCATCAGCTGCTCGGGCTCGGCCGGCCCGGTCTGACGCAGTCAACAAACAGGATTGATATTGAACTGGCTGTGGAGAAACTATTAATTATTTACTCTGGCTGATGTTTGTCTTCAAATGTGTGTGTGTGTGTGTGTGTGTGTCAATCAGTGGCTAACGGTGGAACATTTTTAAAGAAATAGTTTCTCCAAAAATGAAAATTTCATTTTAAACAAGTATGATTTGATTATGAACATACTGTTCTTGCTGTTCTTTTCCATACATTGAAAGTATGCAACTAACAATTATTTTTAATAATCAATTAACCTGTTGATTATTTGTATGATTAGTTTGATAGAAAAACTAATTTTACAGAGTGTCTATTTACACTAAGTGGAAATAGCTTGCCTAGTTGGCAGAGGCTATTTACACTAACTTTGCCCATTAACATGTGATTGGGCTAGTCAACACTATAACAGACAATCATCAAATGCCAGGTCCAGTGGCATAGATGGTATAAGCACATGCTGTAGTAATTTTTGACGCGATCGACCCGAGTTCGAATCCACCTTTTGCTTTACCCCCCCCCCTCTTTCAAATCTCATATCACATTACATCAGAAAAGCATTTATTTTCAATAAAAATGAATGAAAATAATCAAAAAGTTAAAGTATTTGGTAGGTTTAAGGCAGGTATAAGGAGGGCTTTATTGTCCCAATACGTTATTATTGCATACTGTTTTATAATGCACTACAATACTGAGGTGCAGATAATTGGCACTGTTTGCAATAAATAGTATAAACTATAAAAATCCTGCTATTTTAACATTATGTAAATTAAACTATAGCTACTTGCACTTAGTGTAAATAGTATATCGTTAAAAATACTGCTATTTTCACTTAGTGTATTTAGAATCCATTGCTAGTTGCACTTAAATAGTCTCTGTCACTAAAAAAAATGCTATTTTCGCTTTGCAAATACCCTAAGCTGCCCTAATTTTATTTGGAAAATAAAGTTATTCCACATCTTGCCTAATATTCACCTCCACACATTGTGTAGATTGCAGTAGGGAACAAATAGCTATAAATGTATGAATGTTGACTATTCTATACATTTTATGCAAAAAACAAAACAAAACAAAGGCTTCAGATACAAATATTATAAAATGTAAAAAAAAAAAAATCATATTTGCACTGTCACCATTAAGGTCTATAAATGATGAGTAAAAAACAAAAACATCAGATACAATAGAGCACACACTTTCCTTCTGTTCATATAACACATTAATTTATTTTTCTTGTAAATGTACATTTTTCTTGTTTTATATTAATTAATATAAAGTTACCGTTCTCATAAAATATCATCATTATTGTGTCACACATAGGATTTCAATCAACTATGGTAACTTTTTTATCTAAATTTAACGCCCAACACAAAATATTAAATAAATATTTAAATAAATATTTCAGCCAATAATATTGCGGCTCCTTTCTTGCGTGCCATTTTGAGGCACATGCGCACGCTCCCCAGGGAGGTTTGAAGTTTAACGGATCACTTTCATTTTCCCCTCGTAGAAATGCTAGTCTGTAAAGAAATGCTCAGCAACGCGACGCTCACAGACCTAACTAATCGGCGTCGATTATTTTGATAAATTAAATACCATGTACGTAACTTAGTCCGTAGCGTAAGTGGTAGAAAGTCTTTTTAAGCAATATAATAGCTTTACTGGAAGAACAAATCAAATTATAAATCATTATTAACTTTAAATGATTGTAGTGTGGCCATTTTCCAGAACATCTATTCTACAAGCAAGAAAAAGGCCAGTGACAACACTGATAATTAAAAGTATGTCTTTACCTGGGTTTTTGACGTTGTAACCTGTGTAGGATATTTTAAAGCCCTCCTCACTGCTGGACTTCTGCATTAGTTCTGGTCTGCTATTCTTCTCCTAGTGAATCAGGCTTAATTGAGCTGTTAATGAAATATTAATCAGTGCTGGACAGACTGTGTTTCACAGAGAAACCAATCTTTGAAATGCTCAGAACAGACCTTCATGCAATTAGCCACGGTTTGGAGTATTAAATTGGAAGTGAATGTTAAAGCGGTAAATCTAGTCTGTGCTTAAGACGTTAGTATGCATATTAGTGTCTGGTCAAGAACTGCTCTTTTAGGTAAATAAATACAAGTGTAGGACATAACTTTTTTTTGTATGCAGAGGACAAAGTGTGGACTGTATTCTGAAAGAAGAGCAAAAGTACATGTTTAACATAAGAGTTTCTTATGCAGTTTCTCAGCATAGCTTGCTTATTAACTTTGGCTCGATGACTAATGAATATTTTATACTCCAATACAGTATGTTTGTTCTCTTGAGCAAAATGTGACCAGTGTAATTTACTCTGACATAATTTGCTATTTATCTTGCCTGCTAAGGCAGTTAGGGTCGCTATTTCAATCGCTCATACATGCTAAACTATTAGACGTTAAAATTCACCCCCAAAATGTTTTTACAAATCGTGATTTACTACTTTAAATCATACAGCATGTTGAAGAGAGGTGAGCTGGTACGTTTCTACTTGGACGTGCATTGAGTAGACCAGAATAGAGACTTGGGGGTGGGCTTTTGACTTGGGCAAGTAAACAACCACCTTAATAACTGCATTGCAAAGCCCTGGCAACCACCCACATTACCACAGCACAGTGGTGGCGTGCTTGGCACAGACAAGCACCTACAACGAAGATGAACTGCGGCTAGAAGGCAAAATGTGAGGAGAGCAACACAGCCAATACATACTGATATTTTTCTAGTGTTGTCACACACACCTTTCACCTGTGTTCATCACCTTGGTTGAGTGATTTGGTCCTTCCGCTCTTGGGTCAACAAAGAAACTCCATTAAGAATGAGTCACCGTACAGGCTGCAGGTCAGTTTTGCTTCCCTTGACAATGTCAGCTGTCACGTGGACACAATTGAGATTTTATCCGTGTGATACAGAGGTGTGAGGTGGACTACGGAAATCAGAAACTCCTCCAGAAACCCAGATCTTTAAATACAAGTTAAAAATATTATATATATAAAAATGGAATATTTAAGATTTTTTTTTTTTTTTTGAAAAAGTATTTTATTCTCACCAGGGCTGGATTTTTGTTTGATTTAAAATACAGTACAAATTGTAAAAATGTGAAATATAATATAATAATATATTATATAATTTAAAATAACATTATCCAGCATCATTATCCAGTCTTCAGTTTCACATGATGTCACATAAAATATTTCTTTTATATATAAAATATTCTTAATGTTTGTGTATTATATGAAGCAATACAATGTCTTCAAATTTAATATGGCATCCTTAAAATACTGCTACATAAACTGCACACTATGTTTTGGAGCAGAGCCATGTGTCCATAAACACTAGCTGATGGTTGTGGGTTGTGTGTGTGTGTATGTACCAGGTCAGTCTGCCAAAGAAACCCATGATGTTTTCATCTGATAGAGTAATATGTAGATTTAGTGACCTTTCAGAAATTGGATTGCTTTTATTGGATTACAGCAGGCGACAGTGTGACTAACTGACCTTTTGTTCGGGAAAATAAGGACAGAAATCTTTATACCCCGAGCGCCGCTCTGCATCCATCTCCAGGCTATATGACACTCGAAAATGTATTTAGTCACAGTGCAGTTTAATTATTATGGATTTGCAAAAATCCAAGTGTGTTTCGTAACCTCAAATTGCATGTGTGCAAAATCTATTGAGCTATCCCATCATGCACTGCATTCAAAATCATTTCATAGTTTACAATCCAACTCTAAACCTCTACAAAATAAGCTTTTGATATAAAACAAAACGGAGGCTACCTTTTTTTTACTTCTTTCTTTCTTCCTGTCTTTCTTTCTTTCTTTTTGCTAATTAAATCTGCAACCAGTGACATTAATAGCACTTTTGAGAAATCTGATTAAATGATGTACATGATTTCTTTAAACACTAATCTTTAAAAAGATTAGTCTGGGTAACATAGAGTTGAAGTCGAAAGTTTACATACACCTTGCAGAATCTGCAAAATGTTAATTATTTTACCAAAATAAGAGGGATCATACAAAATGCATGTTATTGTTTATTTAGTACTGACCTGAATAAGATATTTCTTAAAAGGCATTGACATGTAGCCCACAAGAGAAAATAATAGTTGAATTTAAAAAAAAAAAAACCCCGTTCAAAAGTTTGCATACACTTGATTCTTTATACTTTGTTGTTATCTGAATGATCCACAGCTGTGTTTTTTTTGTTTAGTGATAGTTGTTTATGAGTCATTTGTTTGTCCTGAACAGTTAAACAGGTCCCACAAATTCTTTGGTTTTTCAGCATTTTGTATATCTGAACTTTTTCCAACAATGACTGCATGAGATCCATCTTTTCACACTGAGGACAACTGAGGAACTCATATGCAACTGTTACAGAAAGTTCAAATGCTCACTGATGCTCCAGGAGGAGAAATGATGCATTAAAAATGCTGAAAAACCAAAGAATTTGTGGGACCTAAAAGATTTTTCTGAAGAACAGCAGGCAGTTTAACTGTTCAGGACAAACAAGGGACTCATCAACAGCTATTATCAGTCTGGTTAATGCATGACCCATTTTTAAACTGGACTATGACAATATTCTGATATCAAAATAGTTTTGTGCATGTAAACACAGTCATGTGATTATATTTTTTTCCTCATTAGGAGCATCTGAGAAGCAGAAGTCTTTATTTGCTCTCAGTAATCTCACTGCTGTCCAGAAAAATGAGATTTAAAAGCTGTCCTTTTTGAGTGTTTTTTTTTTTTTTTTTTTTTTAACCCTATAGACACAGATAGTGTTTGTAAGATATACTCAAGAGTCTTCTGCCATCTTTTCTTCCCCAGCATCTCCCACATGCCATCTGGATCCCTCAGTAACTGTCCTCGTCTGTTTAATCCAGATTACTCCTCTGTTTTTCTTTTAACCGACACGTCAACACAACCCATCAGCGTCTGCTGATTTCCTCCGGTGTTTGTTTATCTGATGTGCTTGTGTCATTTACTTCCAATTTGTGTGCATACTCAAGAGAGGAAGCCTGGATATGGATTTTGTACAAATGCCTTAATATCTTTTTCGTTTCATTTTGAGAATAAGTGATGTGTAGGGTGACCATACGTAGTCTTTTCCTCTGGCCAGGAATTCTAAAGTGCCTAAAATGTCTGAGGTTTGCCTTAGTTTTTTGTTTTCATGCATTCTAAGTGATGACTGAAAAGTGGGTTGACATAATCGACCAGTCGCAGAGCGCAGGAAGGTGGGATCTACAAAGAATGGCCAAAGCAGTGAAAATACATGTGCAAGTAATTTACGAGGACTGTAGAGCGTAGAGTATCTTATATATTCCTCAAGTGCTATGTGCTTTTGCAAATGAATTTTTTCTACAAATGGACAACATTAGTTTATTATAAATGTATTAAATGAAATCCTAAACAGTATTAATACAGTTTTATCTAATTAAAAATTAACAGTTTCCTTTTTTGTATGTGTTTTGCTGGCTACATAGAGTGCTTCAAATCAATGTGATTGATTTCAGTTTGTATGCTGTCTAGATAGCAGTCTATTTAGCTCACTGGGGGTTGGAATAGTGCCACGGTCACCCATTAAGATGCTAATTTATCACTTTAAATGCTTTCTTTGAACAGTTTGGCTTTAGTTAGAGTACAGAACTATCAGAAGTGTACTTAACTCTCCCTTACCAGCTGCTACATCGCAGCTTTTCTACTAATTGCATCATGTTTGATCACTACCGTTTTGAATTCTATAGCTAAATTTTTTCTGGAATTATGAAACTGAAATATTTACCCCATTGTGTGTGAGTCTCTCTGTCTGTCCTCGTTCTTTGGGACTTTTACCTATGGAGAGCATGTTGTTCATTAAGGCTCTCATTAACTGTCTAATTACCCAGTAAAACAATGAGCTGACATTTCTGCAGACCCTGGCAACACGGTGTTCCATCATTATTTCAGATCGTTCGTCATTAATTGATTTCCTGCCCAGTCTGACCCTTAACGCACTGATTGGCTGCCACTGAGAGAGAGACTGAAAGTGAATTAGTGTTGTTGTTTCATTAATGTGTTTCTAGAGTCACTCATAAACCCTTGAATGCTAAAAAAGTCATAATACTTTCAAAGAAAAACTTGTTGTGAGGGTTTGAATGGATAATATCTAATGAATGGCAGCTTAAAGCAGACATTTAGATGTTTGGATGTTTTATGTGGTTGCTTCATTCTACTTTAAAAAAAAAAAGTGTTTAATTAAATGTGTTACTTGCCTTTTCTTTCTTATTGTGAAAATTGTTTCAAAGGAAATCCTACACCTGATTTTTTTTTTTTTTTTTTTTTGCATTGCACATGTGATTTCCACACAGATGCATGGCTGTGCACACATCTGCATGGAAATGAGCATCACTGTGCGTGTTTTCTCTGTATGCGTGTGTGTTTTTAATCTCTGTGTGGTGGCTGTGGCTCTGCCCTCTGCTGCCCCGCTCAGAGATCAGCTCTCTAATAAGCTGTTGGATTGTTTGGCCATCACATTTTCTCTGCATTTCAAACTGTTTCCAGGAAGAAAAATAATGGGCCGAGGATTAAACGAAGCTTGAAGCGGGTCTTATGATGCCTGTGGTTTGAATCAAACCGAAATCTCAGTTTAGCTGTCCCTTGTTGTAGTTAGTGCTGCTTGCTATTAGTATTGCTCATGTAGTACTTAGTTCTGGGGATTTGAACAAACCCATTGCGGTAAACTTTAGCTTATGACTGCTTATAATTGCAATAATACTTCAATTTGTGTTGCCTTTTGGCAAAGAGGTGTACTATTATAAATGTTATTTCAGTGCCAAAAAATACTCAACTGTTTTAAATATGGATAATAATAATAATAATAATAATAATAAATGTTTCTTGAACAGAAAATCAGCATATGATTTCTGAAGGATTCATAATGATTTCTGAAGAGTCATGTGACACTAAAGACAAATGATGCTAAATGTAATGATGCTGAAAATTTAGTTTTGAAATCACAGGAATAAATTACATTTTAAAATATATTCAAATAGAAAAGTTATTTTAAGTAGTATTTTTTTTTTTTTTAATGTAACTGTTTTTGCTGTACTTTGGATCAAATAAATGCAGGCTTGGTGAGTAGAAGAGATTTTAAAAAATCTTAAAATCTTACTGTTCAAAAACTTTTGACTGGTTGTGTATTTATTTATTTTTTGTATTATTTTAATTTTAGTTCAGTTTTTTGTAGTTTTCTTTTGTTATTTATTGTTAATATGATGATAATAATAATAATAATAATAATAATAATAATAATTATTATTATTATTATTATTATTATTATTATTATTATGGTTATGTCTAGTTTTTATTAATTGATATTTATCAGTTTTAGCTTGAGTTATCTTAGTAGGTCAGCTGAGAAATGTTGTTTTGGGAAGTATAGCTGAAATAAAAAATGTATTTTATTTAAAGTATTTAATTTTAGTTAACAATAAGAACCCTGGATATTACTATTCTAAGTTGTCGGACTTCAGTTAGTTTTTACCTGACACGCCATTAAAAATCTACTTTCTTATATTTATAGAATATTTATGCTTTGTTATATTTCATATATTTAAGAACACAAACAAACCATTTAAGATATCTTCTGGAATTTTTTTTCAAAGCACTCCATATTCATGACAGCCCAAACCTGCGGTGGCATCTGTGAATTTCTCACTCACATTGATGCAAATTCAATTGGAGATTCATTAGCCATGAAAACAAGGCCTGCCTCAAAGCAATCGAGCAGTTCTGCATGAATATCTCATGAGCAGTCAGTGTGAATGGTGGCTTTGCATTGGGAGACTGAAATTATAGCCTGCTGGATCAATCCATGTTCAAAATGGAAGTTACACTATGGGCTCGAACCACTCTCTCTTTAACTCTCTCTGGCAGAAACCTCTTTTCCACAGCTATAAAAGCTCATGTGCAAGATGAATGGGGCTGATGTTTAATGTAATAATTCTCATGCTCATAAATGCTCATGGCTGTTAGCTCTAGCACGCCAACTTGAGCCTAGCCTTGTTGTGCATTCCAACAGATTTAAGCATGCAAAATCTGTGTTTTTCACCACACCGTCTCATTCATAACTATTTTATGTTCTGGCAAATTGGTGGCTAATTCTAATGAATTTGTAAAATCAATGACTGCTGCTGTGGAGCCAACAGTACTTGTAAAGTTGCAAGTGTAAACTGTAGAGTAGCACAGAATCTAGAACAAAAAAGTAGTATTGTGCTTGTTTTATGGAAGTTATATGACGTCGTTGATTTGTGATTGTGGTTTAAGTGCTTGCTGAAAGGGTTTGTCTTCAGCTGTTTCTTACAGTTTCTGATGTATTTATCTTGATTTAATTATATCAGATAATTTTATTTAATATCAGTTTATCAATATGTTAGCACATGAAGCACATCTTTGGTTACCTTAAAAAAACATGTTTGTGCAAGAGAAGCTTAAGGAAAGTTTGATGCCTGAATTCCAGACTTTGTTCCAGCAGGACTGAGTTTGTAAGGGTGAATAAACAAATCGTTTTACGGATTTTCCCCGTACAGTTTTCGAAGCGTGTGTGAGGTGAAGCTGCAGTTATTCTCCTGTGGCAAAAATAATCTGCTGAAGTTTCTCTTGAAATGATTTTGCTTTGCTGAACTTGACTGGCAGCCGCTGACACGGGCGGCTGTGTGCATCCAATCAAACGTCATGTTCCACCCACATGTCTTGAGACATCTGTCAATCCCGGCAGAAACGAGCTTTGTGTGCAGAGCGTTAAGGACGGCTATTGTTACCGTGCTTCTGATGGACGCCATTATCTCCCTGGATGTCGAACACAAGCCTGTTATGTTTTTCATCTTAAATCTTAAGCGATTTGCATGCAGAAAATAACTGTGTAGAATAAACTACCTAGACAAACAAGATCTCTTATAGGATTATTATTGTTAACTTTAACATAAAAAGTGTTGCTCAAATAATCATAAACATAAAATAAACATTAACCTGAAATACAATAAAATACATCAGCCTAGACTTATTTTATTTATGCTAGTTGCCAGGTTAGTCAAGGTAGTTCATGTAGATTAACTTAATACACTGAAATAACTAAAACTAATTAGACTAAAACTAACAAATAAACATTAATAAATACTGAACAAAATAAAAATAATCATGAGCACAACAATATAACTTAAACTAAACTAAAATTAAAGTGACAACAAAATATAAAAACCTTTAAGTTAAGTTTTTTTATTTTTCATTTAAAGTTAAAGTACTAAAAGATTTAAATAAAAAAATTATAAAAATGACAAAATTACTAAAACTTTTAAATTTGGGTGAAAAAAAATAATAAAAATGGCAAACAGCAAAATAACTACAACTAAAAATGACAAAAACAACAAAATAGCTAAATCTCTAACTCAAAGTAAAAACGAAATATTAAAAAGAGATATTTTATTTAAGCTTTTCTTATTTTCATTTTTGAAGTACTGAAATAATTAACATTAATGTATGTATTATATTAACGTATGTAGGTATATTTTAAGTTACAAAAATAATTAAAATACATTAAAAATAATAAAATTGACAACAAAATTACTAAAACTTGAAAACTTAAACAAAATATATGACATATTTTAAATAAAAAAATAAAATAAGTGAAGATATATTTTAATTGATAAAAAATAATAAAAATGACAAACACAACAAAGTTACTAAAACTTTAAAATTTAAACCACAAAAAATAAAACTAGTAAAAATGCCAAAAACACAACAAAATGACTATATCTGTAACTCAAATTAAAGTGAAAACTAAATACAGAAATTAAAAATTCTATTAAAAATGAACAAATATGAAACAGAACATTAACAAAAACTACAATACTGCATCAGTGATACCAAAATAACACAGGTTGTTTTAATTTTAAATAGTTTCAACTGTTTTTTCCTAGACAGCAGTGAGATTAAATTATGAGCAAATAAAGTTGGCAGGAAAAAACAAAGCAAAACAAAACAAGAAAGTCATCTTAAACTATAATTGAGGAACCTTTGAGTGAAAAATTTGTTTTCTGATTTGACACAGTTGGAAACGTCAGTGTTTTATTTGGCACTACATACCAAACTAGTGATGTTGGGTTTGATTGAGGCTTACAAGTGTGATTAGAGATCAGGTGTTGGGATGAACGGGGCTGTTGGGGTTTGGGTTTTCCTTTTTATCTGCAGGCAGCTGTCAAAACCTTGAGTGGAAAATGTTAATCTTCCCGTGTGATTGCATTGACCCCAAAGCATCGATGGTACGCCATTGCAGTGCGATTGTCATGGTGACGGCCGTCCAGCCGCCTTACCGGTGTGAATCGCTTTCACGGTAGAAAACACTACCTGAGCGGCTGGACGCAGGTGGGACGCAGCTGCAGTTTGTGCATCTGTAATACCCACTACTGTCACATTAGGATACAAATTTCACATATGAATATCAAATATATATACACAAACATGGAAATTACCACAGGGTAACAAACTACCACGTAGCATAATGTTTACCTAGCAGTCCCTATAGGATCACAGACAGATCAAATCAATGCGGTAATGTTTCAACTGCATATCTGTGTGCACATATCTGAAACCAATGAATCAATTGAATCTGTGACCTTTAGCACCCATCAATAAACTGCATTGCATCTTACTTGAGATTTCAATAATCTGACCTGTCATGTTGGGACACAAGGACTAATTAAAAAGCATAACCATTCGTCTCTGACATTTAGCTGACTAATACTAATATTTTTGCTGTTATTTAATGATGTAGTTTTTCCTCTCCATTAAAATTTCCTCAGACAGTCTAATTGTTTTAACAGACACATCAAGCACCGGAAAGCATTTGAGTGGTTTGGCTTGAAAGTCTTTCCTGGAAGACTGTTATTGAAGATAGATTTGATAAGACTAACAGCCTCAGTTAATCAATCCGTCTTAAAAGCTCAATTAATCAAGCTCAGTCTTACAAACACAAGCTTCGGACACTTCTGAACATCTGCAACAAATATTGATTTAAGTCAGTTTACCATAGGACAGAATCCAGTCATAAAAATGGAATTTACTGTATAACGCGGAATTTCATACAAGCAACACGTCACAATAAAAGTCTTGTTTAACTTGAAGAAACTGTGATTGAAATATATTACTTTATGTAATGACACTACCAATAAAATTATTAAAACATTATTTTTAGGGAATATTAGGCTGATTTACTAGCAAAATGTAAATAAAACAGAAAAAAATGATGATAATAATAATAATAAAACAATAATAAATTATTTTTTAATAAAATCAATTAATTAGAGATGCTTTTGATTATAAAAATTTAGTTAAACCATTAAGATGGAATCCAAGAAATTCATGGAACCACAGAATTTGGTAAAAATAAACAAAAATAAATTTTAAAGAGAAAAAAAAAAAAACATTTCATAGGGCCATACTTTTTTTTTTTTTACCACATTTTTGTTAAACTATTAATAAATTGCAGTTTAATTGTGTATGTTTCATGATTGAAATTAATTAGACATGCTTTTTGATTATTATTTGTTAATGTAACCATTAAAACGGGGTCTAGAAAAAAATGGAATTTGGGGGAAAAAAAAAATAAAACAAATTTCATAGGGCCCTAACGTTTGGTAAGATTTATTTATTTATTTATTTATTTATTTATTTATTTATTTATTAAATGCTATCCTATTCTCACGGTGGCTGCATTTATTTGAGTAAAAATACAGTTAAAACCTGAAAAATTATTACAATTTTAAAAAACTGTTTACTGTTTGAATATTTTTTAAAAATGAAATTTATTTCTGTGATGCAAAGCTGATTTTTAGCATCAATACTTCAGTCTTTACTGTCACATGATCCTTCAGAAATCATTGTAATATGCTGATTTGAAACGTATTATTTTTATTATTATATTTTTGTGGAGTCCGATGCTTTTTTGGGGATTCTTTTCAAAAGAACAGAATTAATTTTAAATTGAAAATGTTTTATTATTATAAATATAACCCTATATATAAACGGTAGTGTGTGATATATATACAAAATATAAATAAGCCATTATGATACTTTCATGTTGCATCATTTCTAGATTTATGTTTTTATGTTTTCAGGCAGGGAAAGTTAATATTGATCTTTGTTTTGCAGAATTAAATGCTGAATTTGTCGTGCTGATGTTGGCTGGTAGTCTCAGATAATTGCTTTGTAAAACAAACAGCCATTCAGTTGTGTTTTTAGAATTAATGTATGAGCATGTGCTTGTTTTGCAGATTACGATGCTTGGTAAAACAGTTGGAGAGGGGAGAGGCGTCTCTCGTGGACCTGAAGAAAAACCTAGAATATGCTGCCACTGTTTTGGAATCGGTCTATATTGAGGAAACAAGGTAGAGTATGGATTTTGCAACGTTATTGTACTTTTCCACTCCCTGTTGCCAAACTAACCACAGGCAATCAATTTGAAATTATAATAAAGTATATATTTTATTATATTTTATGCATTCCAAACACACTGGTTTTCCCATGCTATTTTTTTTAATGCTATTTGGACTACATTGTACATTTATGATGAATAATCGTCTCCAGGCTGTTTTATTCTCTTCAAAATGTTTGACTCCACTGTATTGCTCATGAAGCCAACGCATTATTCAGTCTTTCCATGTCAGATGATGATCTAGCTTTTCCACACAATCCCTAAATGGAGTCATTGTAAAGGGAAAATTGTAAAATTGGTCCAGGATCAGTCTAATGGAGCCTTAAGCTGTTCACTCATGCAGAAAGAGGTCAATTCAATTAGCAGTTAAAGATCTGTGTGCTTCAGTCCCAAGATTGTTAGATTGAGTGAGTGTCCAGCTGAAGGGTCACAGGGGTCAACGCTACTGCTGTGTCCTTCAGCAAGACCTCCAAAAAAATGATTTTCTGTTAAGGATGTAGATATTTTTAACACTAACGAACTGGTACAATTATCTATCTTTCTTTAAAGAAAAAATACTTATTTTTGTACAAGTGCCATGCGAATGCAATGGTATATGAATATGATAATCAAACAGTCCATGCTACTTCCTGAATATGACCACAATAAATAAATAAATAAACATAATTTTTCGAAAATGAAATCTATTAAGTACCATTATAAGTACCATATATTATATTAATAATATTTATTCTAAACACAATAAAGTAATAATTACTTTTTTACTTGTGATGTATGGAATATTTAATATTTGCTGTACTGCTAATTTATGTTGGTTTTAATTAAAACTTTTTTTTTTAATGTACATTTATATTTATTACAGTCATTTTAATTGCGAAGTAATAAACCATTTTCCAGTCATGAGGATCACCACTAGGATTGATGGGAATTACCAAAAAATTATTAAATATAAAATAAATGAATAAATAAATAATAATAAGATGATAATATCAGAATAAGTTATTAAATTCTTATTTAAACACAAAATTAAATGTAACATAAATGATAAAATATTAAGTTATTAAAATAATATTTTGTCTTATTTTTTTACTTGTGATATATACAATATTTAATAAAATTAATGTACTTAATTGTCATTTAATGAACATTTTGTACACACACACATAATGCATTTCACTACTTCTTTTATTTTTTGTATTTGCTGCACTGCTAATTTATTTTGGTTTTAATTAAAACTTTATTCGATATTCATTTGTATTTATTACAGTCATTTTAAGTGCAATGTATTAAAACATCTCCGAGTCATGAGAATCACCTGAACCACCACTCGTAATAATGGGAATCACTTAAAAAAAATTATACTAATAAATAAATAAATAAGTTATTAAAATAATAATATTTTATCGTATTTAAACAATTCTTGTGATATACAGAATATTTCCAAAAATTCACGTACTTAACTGTCATTTCATAAATATGTAATATTTTCTACACACACACACACGTGTATATATATATATATATATATATAGAAATATAAATATAAATTAATTTCACTACTTTTAATTAATTTTATTTTACATTTATAATTACTGTACATTTATTTGTACAGTAATTT